>NC_072783.1:31078309-31319363 GCF_022539595.1 Amphiprion ocellaris | reverse complement strand
GAGGAGCCACCTGGGGGCAGAACTTGGAGGAGAACCTTGAGGAGAACGACAGGAGGAGGGACCTGGGCACAGAACGTGGAGGAGAACCTGGAGGAGAACGACAGGAGGAGCGACCTGGTCACAGAACTTGGAGGAGAATGACAGGAGGACCCACCTGGGCGGAAAACCTGGAGAACCTGGAGGAGAACGACAGGAGGAGCAACCTGGGCACTGAACGTGGAGGAGAACCAGGAAGAGAACGACAGGAGGAGCCACCCGGGGGCAGAACTTGGAGGAGATCCTGGAGGAGAACGACAGGAGGGCCCACCTGGGGGCAGAACTTGGAGGAGAACCTTGAGGAGAACGACAGGAGGAGCGACCTGGGCACAGAACTTGGAGGAGAACCTGGAGGAGAACGACAGGAGGAGCAACCTGGGCAAAGAACGTGGAGGAGAACCTGGAGGAGAACGACAGGAGGAGCCACCTGGGGGCAGAACTTGGAGGAGATCCTGGAGGAGAACGACAGGAGGGCCCACCTGGGCGGAGAACCTGGAGAACTTGGAGGAGAACGACAGGAGGAGCAACCTGGGCACTGAACGTGGAGGAGAACCAGGAAGAGAACGACAGGAGGAGCCACCCGGGGGAAGAACTTGGAGGAGATCCTGGAGGAGAATGACAGGAGGGCCCACCTGGGGGTAGAACTTGGAGAAGAACCTTGAGGAGAACGACAAGAGGAGCCACCTGGGGGCAGAACTTGGAGAAGAACCTTGAGGAGAACGACAGGAGGAGCGACCTGGGCACAGAACGTGGAGGAGAACCTGGAGGAGAACGACAGGAGGAGCGACCTCGTCACAGAACTTGGAGGAGAACGACAGGAGGGGCCACCTGGGCGGAGAACTTGGAGAACCTGGAGGAGAACGACAGGAGGAGCAACCTGGGGGCAGAACGTGGAGGAGAACCTGGAGGAGAACGACAGGAGGAGCCACCTGGGGGCAGAACTTGGAGGAGATCCTGGAGAATGACAGGAGGGGCCACCTGGGCGGAGAACTTGGAGAACCTGGAGGAGAACGACAGGAGGAGTGACCTGGGCGGAGAACGTGGAGGAGAACGATAGGAGGGGCAACCTGTGCGCAGCATCTGGAGGAGAACCTGGAGGAAAACGACAGGAGGAGCGACCTGGGCACAGAACGTGGAGGAGATCCTGGAGGAGAATGACAGGAGGGGCCACCTGGGCGGAGAACTTGGAGAACCTGGAGGAGAACGACAGGAGGAGCGACCTGGGCAGAGAACCTGGCAGAGAACAACAGGAGGGGCCACCTGGGCACAGAACTTGGAGGACAACCTGGAGGAGAATGACAGGAGGAGCGACCTGGACACAGAACGTGGAGGAGAACCTGGAGGAGAACCTGAAGGAGAACGACAGGAGGAGCGACCTGGGCACAGAACGTGGAGGAGAACCTGGAGGGGAACAAAAGGAGGAGCAACCTGGGCACAGAACTTGGAGGAGAACGACAGGAGGAGCAACCTGGGCACAGAACGTGGAGGAGAACCTGGAGGAGAACGACAGGAGGAGCCACCTGGGGGCAGAACTTGGAGGAGATCCTGGAGGAGAACGACAGGAGGGGCCACCTGGGCGGAGAACTTGGAGAACCTGGAGGAGAACGACAGGAGGAGCGACCTGGGCGGAGAACGTGGAGGAGAACGACAGGAGGAGCGACCTGGGCGAATAACGTGGAGGAGATCCTGGAGGAGAACGACAGGAGGAGCGACCTGGGGGCAGAAATTGGAGGAGATCCTGGAGGAGAATGACAGGAGGGCCCACCTGGGCGGAGAACCTGGAGAACCTGGAGGAGAACGACAGGAGGAGCAACCTGGGCACAGAACGTGGAGGAGATCCTGGAGGAGAACGACAGGAGGGGCCACCTGGGCGGAGAATTTGGAGAACCTGGAGGAGAACGACAAGAGGAGCGACCTGGGAAGAGAACCTGGCAGAGAACAACAGGCGGGGCCACCTGGGCACAGAACTTGGAGGACAACCTGGAGGAGAATGACAGGAGGAGCGACCTGGACACAGAACGTGGAGGAGAACCTGGAGGAGAACCTGAAGGAGAACGACAGGAGGAGCGACCTGGGCACAGAACGTGGAGTAGAACCAGGAAGAGAACGACAGGAGGTGCCACCACGGGGCAGAACTTGGAGGAGATCCTGGAGGAGAACGACAGGAGGAGCGACCTGGTCACAGAACTTGGAGGAGAACCTGGAGGAGAACGACAGGAGGAGCCACCTGGGGGCAGAACTTGGAGGAGATCCTGGAGAACGACAGGAGGGGCCACCTGGGCGGAGAACTTGGAGAACCTGGAGGAGAACGACAGGAGGAGCGACCTGGGCGGAGAACCTGGCAGAGAACAACAGGAGGGGCCACCTGGGCACAGAACTTGGAGGACAACCTGGAGGAGAATGACAGGAGGAGCGGCCTGGGCACAGAACATGGAGGAGAACCTGGAGGAGAACCTGAAGGAGAACGACAGGAGGAGCGACCTGGGCACAGAACGTGGAGGAGAACCTGGAGTAGAACAAAAGGAGGAGCAACCTGGGCACAGAACTTGGAGGAGAACCTGGAGGAGAACGACAGGAGGAGCAACCTGGGCACAGAACGTGGAGGAGAACCTGGAGGAGAACGACAGGAGGAGCCACCTGGGGGCAGAACTTGGAGGAGATCCTGGAGGAGAACGACAGGAGGGGCCACCTGGGCGGAGAACTTGTAGAACCTGGAGGAGAACGACAGGAGGAGCGACCTGGGCGGAGAACGTGGAGGAGAACGACAGGAGGGGCCACCTGGGCGGAGAACTTGGAGAACCTGGAGGAGAACGACAGGAGGAGCGACCTGGGCGGAGAACGTGGAGGAGAACGATAGGAGGGGCAACCTGTGCACAGCATCTGGCGGAGAACGTGGAGAAGAACGACAGGAGGAGCGACCTGGGCACAGAACGTGGAGGAGATCCTGGAGGAGAATGACAGGAGGACCCACCTGGGCGGAGAACCTGGAGAACCTGGAGGAGAACGACAGGAGGAGCAACCTGAGCACTGAACGTGGAGGAGAACCAGGAAGAGAACGACAGGAGGAGCCACCCGGGGGCAGAACTTGGAGGAGATCCTGGAGGAGAACGACAGGAGGGCCCACCTGGGGACAGAACTTGGAGAAGAACCTTGAGGAGAAATACAGGAGGAGCCACCTGGGGGCAGAACTTGGAGGAGAACCTTGAGGAGAATGACAGGAGGAGCGACCTGGGCACAGAACTTGGAGGAGAACCTGGAGGAGAACAACAGGAGGAGCAACCTGGGCACAGAACGTGGAGGAGAACCTGGAGGAGAACGACAGGAGGAGCCACCTGGGGGCAGAACTTGGAGGAGATCCTGGAGGAGAACGACAGGAGGGCCCACCTGGGCGGAGAACCTGGAGAACCTGGAGGAGAACGACAGGAGGAGCAACCTGGGCACTGAACGTGGAGGAGAACCAGGAAGAGAACGACAGGAGGAGCCACCCGGGGGCAGAACTTGGAGGAGATCCTGGAGGAGAACTACAGGAGGGCCCACCTGGGGGCAGAACTTGGAGAAGAACCTTGAGGAGAACGACAGGAGGAGCCACCTGGGGGCAGAACTTGGAGGAGAACCTTGAGGAGAACGACAGGAGCAGCGACCTGGGCACAGAACGTGGAGGAGAACCTGGAGGAGAACGACAGGAGGAGCGACCTGGTCACAGAACTTGGAGGAGAACGACAGGAGGGGCCACCTGGGCGGAGAACTTGGAGAACCTGGAGGAGAACGACAGGAGGAGCAACCTGGGCGCAGAACGTGGAGGAGAACCTGGAGGAGAACGACAGGAGGAGCCACCTGGGGGCAGAACTTGGAGGAGATCCTGGAGAACGACAGGAGGGGCCACCTGGGCGGAGAACTTGGAGAACCTGGAGGAGAACGACAGGAGGAGTGACCTGGGCGGAGAACGTGGAGGAGAACGATAGGAGGGGCAACCTGTGCGCAGCATCTGGAGGAGAACCTGGAGGAAAACGACAGGAGGAGCAACCTGGGCACAGAACGTGGAGGAGATCCTGGAGGAGAAGGACAGGAGGGGCCACCTGGGCGGAGAACTTGGAGAACCTGGAGGAGAACGACAGGAGGAGCGACCTGGGCGGAGAACCTGGCAGAGAACAACAGGAGGAGCCACCTGGGCACAGAACTTGGAGGAACACCTGGAGGAGAATGACAGGAGGAGCGACCTGGGCACAGAACGTGGAGGAGAACCTGGAGGAGAACCTGAAGGAGAACGACAGGAGGAGCCACCTGGGCACAGAACGTGGAGTAGAACCAGGAAGAGAACGACAGGAGGGGCCACCTCGGGGCAGAACTTGGAGGAGATCCTGGAGGAGAACGACAGGAGGAGCGACCTGGTCACAGAACTTGGAGGAGAACGACTGGAGGGACCACCTGGGCGGAGAACTTGGAGAACCTGGAGGAGAACGACAGGAGGAGCAACCTGGGCACAGAACGTGGAAGAGAACCTGGAGGAGAACGACAGGAGGAGCCACCTGGGGGCAGAACTTGGAGGAGATCCTGGAGAACGAACGGAGGGGCCACCTGGGCGGAGAACTTGGAGAACCTGGAGGAGAACGACAGGAGGAGCGACCTGGGCGGAGAACCTGGCAGAGAACAACAGGAGGGGCCACCTGGGCACAGAACTTGGAGGACAACCTGGAGGAGAATGACAGGAGGAGCGGCCTGGGCAAAGAACGTGGAGGAGAACCTGGAGGAGAACCTGAAGGAGAACGACAGGAGGAGCGACCTGGGCACAGAACGTGGAGGAGAACCTGGAGGAGAACAAAAGGAGGAGCAACCTGGGCACAGAACTTGGAGGAGAACCTGGAGGAGAACGACAGGAGGAGCAACCTGGGCACAGAACGTGGAGGAGAACCTGGAGGAGAACGACAGGAGGAGCCACCTGGGGGCAGAACTTGGAGGAGATCCTGGAGGAGAACGACAGGAGGGGCCACCTGGGCGGAGAACTTGGAGAACCTGGAGGAGAACGACAGGAGGAGCGACCTGGGCGGAGAACGTGGAGGAGAACGACAGGAGGGGCCACCTGGGCGGAGAACTTGGAGAACCTGGAGGAGAATGACAGGAGGAGCGACCTGGGCGGAGAACGTGGAGGAGAACGATAGGAGGGGCAACCTGTGCACAGCATCTGGCGGAGAACGTGGAGAAGAACGACAGGAGGAGCGACCTGGGCACAGAACGTGGAGGAGATCCTGGAGGAGAATGACAGGAGGAGCGACCTGGGGGCAGAACTTGGAGGAGATCCTGGAGGAGAACGACAGGAGGGCCCACCTGGGCGGAGAACCTGGAGAACCTGGAGGAGAACGACAGGAGGAGCAACCTGGGCACTGAACGTGGAGGAGAACCAGGAAGAGAACGACAGGAGGAGCCACCCGTGGGCAGAACTTGGAGGAGATCCTGGAGGAGAACGACAGACGGGCCCACCTGGGGGCAGAACTTGGAGAAGAACCTTGAGGAGAACGACAGGAGGAGCCACCTGGGTGCAGAACTTGGAGGAGAACCTTGAGGAGAACGACAGGAGGAGCGACCTGGGCAAAGAACGTGGAGGAGAACCTGGAGGAGAACGACAGGAGGAGCGACCTGGGCGCAGAACGTGGAGGAGAACCTCGAGGAGAACGACAGGAGGAGCCACCTGGGGGCAGAACTTGGAGGAGATCCTGGAGAACGACAGGAGGGGCCACCTGGGCGGAGAACTTGGAGAACCTGGAGGAGAACGACAGGAGGAGTGACCTGGGCGGAGAACGTGGAGGAGAACGATAGGAGGGGCAACCTGTGCGCAGCATCTGGAGGAGAACCTGGAGGAGAACGACAGGAGGAGCAACCTGGGCACAGAACGTGGAGGAGAACCAGGAAGAGAACGAAAGGAGGGGCCACCTGGGCGGAGAACTTGGAGAACCTGGAGGAGAACGACAGGAGGAGCGACCTGGGCGGAGAACCTGGCAGAGAACAACAGGAGGGGCCACCTGGGCACAGAACTTGGAGGACAACCTGGAGGAGAATGACAGGAGGAGCGACCTGGGCACAGAACGTGGAGGAGAACCTGGAGGAGAACCTGAAGGAGAACGACAGGAGGAGCCACCTGGGCACAGAACGTGGAGTAGAACCAGGAAGAGAACGACAGGAGGGGCCACCTCGGGGCAGAACTTGGAGGAGATCCTGGAGGAGAACGACAGGAGGAGCGACCTGGTCACAGAACTTGGAGGAGAACGACTGGAGGGACCACCTGGGCGGAGAACTTGGAGAACCTGGAGGAGAACGACAGGAGGAGCAACCTGGGAACAGAACGTGGAAGAGAACCTGGAGGAGAACGACAGGAGGAGCGACCTGGTCACAGAACTTGGAGGAGAACGACTGGAGGGACCACCTGGCGGAGAACTTGGAGAACCTGGAGGAGAACGACAGGAGGAGCAACCTGGGCACAGAACGTGGAAGAGAACCTGGAGGAGAACGACAGGAGGAGCGACCTGGGCGGAGAACGTGGAGGAGAACGATAGGAGGGGCAACCTGTGCAAAGCATCTGGCGGAGAACGTGGAGAAGAACGACAGGAGGAGCGACCTGGGCACAGAACGTGGAGGAGATCCTGGAGGAGAATGACAGGAGGAGCGACCTGGGGGCAGAACTTGGAGGAGATCCTGGAGGAGAACGACAGGAGGGCCCACCTGGGGGCAGAACTTGGAGAAGAACCTTGAGGAGAACGACAGGAGGAGCCACCTGGGGGCAGAACTTGGAGGAGAACCTTGAGGAGAACGACAGGAGGAGGGACCTGGGCACAGAACGTGGAGGAGAACCTGGAGGAGAACGACAGGAGGAGCGACCTGGTCACAGAACTTGGAGGAGAATGACAGGAGGACCCACCTGGGCGGAAAACCTGGAGAACCTGGAGGAGAACGACAGGAGGAGCAACCTGGGCACTGAACGTGGAGGAGAACCAGGAAGAGAACGACAGGAGGAGCCACCCGGGGGCAGAACTTGGAGGAGATCCTGGAGGAGAACGACAGGAGGGCCCACCTGGGGGCAGAACTTGGAGGAGAACCTTGAGGAGAACGACAGGAGGAGCGACCTGGGCACAGAACTTGGAGGAGAACCTGGAGGAGAACGACAGGAGGAGCAACCTGGGCAAAGAACGTGGAGGAGAACCTGGAGGAGAACGACAGGAGGGCCCACCTGGGCGGAGAACCTGGAGAACTTGGAGGAGAACGACAGGAGGAGCAACCTGGGCACTGAACGTGGAGGAGAACCAGGAAGAGAACGACAGGAGGAGCCACCCGGGGGAAGAACTTGGAGGAGATCCTGGAGGAGAATGACAGGAGGGCCCACCTGGGGGTAGAACTTGGAGAAGAACCTTGAGGAGAACGACAAGAGGAGCCACCTGGGGGCAGAACTTGGAGAAGAACCTTGAGGAGAACGACAGGAGGAGCGACCTGGGCACAGAACGTGGAGGAGAACCTGGAGGAGAACGACAGGAGGAGCGACCTCGTCACAGAACTTTGAGGAGAACGACAGGAGGGGCCACCTGGGCGGAGAACTTGGAGAACCTGGAGGAGAACGACAGGAGGAGCAACCTGGGGGCAGAACGTGGAGGAGAACCTGGAGGAGAACGACAGGAGGAGCCACCTGGGGGCAGAACTTGGAGGAGATCCTGGAGAATGATAGGAGGGGCCACCTGGGCGGAGAACTTGGAGAACCTGGAGGAGAACGACAGGAGGAGTGACCTGGGCGGAGAACGTGGAGGAGAACGATAGGAGGGGCAACCTGTGCGCAGCATCTGGAGGAGAACCTGGAGGAAAACGACAGGAGGAGCGACCTGGGCACAGAACGTGGAGGAGATCCTGGAGGAGAATGACAGGAGGGGCCACCTGGGCGGAGAACTTGGAGAACCTGGAGGAGAACGACAGGAGGAGCGACCTGGGCAGAGAACCTGGCAGAGAACAACAGGAGGGGCCACCTGGGCACAGAACTTGGAGGACAACCTGGAGGAGAATGACAGGAGGAGCGACCTGGACACAGAACGTGGAGGAGAACCTGGAGGAGAACCTGAAGGAGAACGACAGGAGGAGCGACCTGGGCACAGAACGTGGAGGAGAACCTGGAGGGGAACAAAAGGAGGAGCAACCTGGGCACAGAACTTGGAGGAGAACGACAGGAGGAGCAACCTGGGCACAGAACGTGGAGGAGAACCTGGAGGAGAACGACAGGAGGAGCCACCTGGGGGCAGAACTTGGAGGAGATCCTGGAGGAGAACGACAGGAGGGGCCACCTGGGCGGAGAACTTGGAGAACCTGGAGGAGAACGACAGGAGGAGCGACCTGGGCGGAGAACGTGGAGGAGAACGACAGGAGGAGCGACCTGGGCGAATAACGTGGAGGAGATCCTGGAGGAGAACGACAGGAGGAGCGACCTGGGGGCAGAAATTGGAGGAGATCCTGGAGGAGAATGACAGGAGGGCCCACCTGGGCGGAGAACCTGGAGAACCTGGAGGAGAACGACAGGAGGAGCAACCTGGGCACAGAACGTGGAGGAGATCCTGGAGGAGAACGACAGGAGGGGCCACCTGGGCGGAGAATTTGGAGAACCTGGAGGAGAACGACAAGAGGAGCGACCTGGGAAGAGAACCTGGCAGAGAACAACAGGCGGGGCCACCTGGGCACAGAACTTGGAGGACAACCTGGAGGAGAATGACAGGAGGAGCGACCTGGACACAGAACGTGGAGGAGAACCTGGAGGAGAACCTGAAGGAGAACGACAGGAGGAGCGACCTGGGCACAGAACGTGGAGTAGAACCAGGAAGAGAACGACAGGAGGTGCCACCTCGGGGCAGAACTTGGAGGAGATCCTGGAGGAGAACGACAGGAGGAGCGACCTGGTCACAGAACTTGGAGGAGAACCTGGAGGAGAACGACAGGAGGAGCCACCTGGGGGCAGAACTTGGAGGAGATCCTGGAGAACGACAGGAGGGGCCACCTGGGCGGAGAACTTGGAGAACCTGGAGGAGAACGACAGGAGGAGCGACCTGGGCGGAGAACCTGGCAGAGAACAACAGGAGGGGCCACCTGGGCACAGAACTTGGAGGACAACCTGGAGGAGAATGACAGGAGGAGCGGCCTAGGCACAGAACATGGAGGAGAACCTGGAGGAGAACCTGAAGGAGAACGACAGGAGGAGTGACCTGGGCACAGAACGTGGAGGAGAACCTGGAGTAGAACAAAAGGAGGAGCAACCTGGGCACAGAACTTGGAGGAGAACCTGGAGGAGAACGACAGGAGGAGCAACCTGGGCACAGAACGTGGAGGAGAACCTGGAGGAGAACGACAGGAGGAGCCACCTGGGGGCAGAACTTGGAGGAGATCCTGGAGGAGAACGACAGGAGGGGCCACCTGGGCGGAGAACTTGTAGAACCTGGAGGAGAACGACAGGAGGAGCGACCTGGGCGGAGAACGTGGAGGAGAACGACAGGAGGGGCCACCTGGGCGGAGAACTTGGAGAACCTGGAGGAGAACGACAGGAGGAGCGACCTGGGCGGAGAACGTGGAGGAGAACGATAGGAGGAGCGACCTGGGCGAATAACGTGGAGGAGATCCTGGAGGAGAACGACAGGAGGAGCGACCTGGGGGCAGAAATTGGAGGAGATCCTGGAGGAGAATGACAGGAGGGCCCACCTGGGCGGAGAACCTGGAGAACCTGGAGGAGAACGACAGGAGGAGCAACCTGGGCACAGAACGTGGAGGAGATCCTGGAGGAGAACGACAGGAGGGGCCACCTGGGCGGAGAATTTGGAGAACCTGGAGGAGAACGACAAGAGGAGCGACCTGGGAAGAGAACCTGGCAGAGAACAACAGGCGGGGCCACCTGGGCACAGAACTTGGAGGACAACCTGGAGGAGAATGACAGGAGGAGCGACCTGGACACAGAACGTGGAGGAGAACCTGGAGGAGAACCTGAAGGAGAACGACAGGAGGAGCGACCTGGGCACAGAACGTGGAGTAGAACCAGGAAGAGAACGACAGGAGGTGCCACCTCGGGGCAGAACTTGGAGGAGATCCTGGAGGAGAACGACAGGAGGAGCGACCTGGTCACAGAACTTGGAGGAGAACCTGGAGGAGAACGACAGGAGGAGCCACCTGGGGGCAGAACTTGGAGGAGATCCTGGAGAACGACAGGAGGGGCCACCTGGGCGGAGAACTTGGAGAACCTGGAGGAGAACGACAGGAGGAGCGACCTGGGCGGAGAACCTGGCAGAGAACAACAGGAGGGGCCACCTGGGCACAGAACTTGGAGGACAACCTGGAGGAGAATGACAGGAGGAGCGGCCTGGGCACAGAACATGGAGGAGAACCTGGAGGAGAACCTGAAGGAGAACGACAGGAGGAGCGACCTGGGCACAGAACGTGGAGGAGAACCTGGAGTAGAACAAAAGGAGGAGCAACCTGGGCACAGAACTTGGAGGAGAACCTGGAGGAGAACGACAGGAGGAGCAACCTGGGCACAGAACGTGGAGGAGAACCTGGAGGAGAACGACAGGAGGAGCCACCTGGGGGCAGAACTTGGAGAAGATCCTGGAGGAGAACGACAGGAGGGGCCACCTGGGCGGAGAACTTGTAGAACCTGGAGGAGAACGACAGGAGGAGCGACCTGGGCGGAGAACGTGGAGGAGAACGACAGGAGGGGCCACCTGGGCGGAGAACTTGGAGAACCTGGAGGAGAACGACAGGAGGAGCGACCTGGGCGGAGAACGTGGAGGAGAACGATAGGAGGGGCAACCTGTGCACAGCATCTGGCGGAGAACGTGGAGAAGAACGACAGGAGGAGCGACCTGGGCACAGAACGTGGAGGAGATCCTGGAGGAGAATGACAGGAGGACCCACCTGGGCGGAGAACCTGGAGAACCTGGAGGAGAACGACAGGAGGAGCAACCTGAGCACTGAACGTGGAGGAGAACCAGGAAGAGAACGACAGGAGGAGCCACCCGGGGGCAGAACTTGGAGGAGATCCTGGAGGAGAACGACAGGAGGGCCCACCTGGGGACAGAACTTGGAGAAGAACCTTGAGGAGAAATACAGGAGGAGCCACCTGGGGGCAGAACTTGGAGGAGAACCTTGAGGAGAATGACAGGAGGAGCGACCTGGGCACAGAACTTGGAGGAGAACCTGGAGGAGAACAACAGGAGGAGCAACCTGGGCACAGAACGTGGAGGAGAACCTGGAGGAGAACGACAGGAGGAGCCACCTGGGGGCAGAACTTGGAGGAGATCCTGGAGGAGAACGACAGGAGGGCCCACCTGGGCGGAGAACCTGGAGAACCTGGAGGAGAACGACAGGAGGAGCAACCTGGGCACTGAACGTGGAGGAGAACCAGGAAGAGAACGACAGGAGGAGCCACCCGGGGGCAGAACTTGGAGGAGATCCTGGAGGAGAACTACAGGAGGGCCCACCTGGGGGCAGAACTTGGAGAAGAACCTTGAGGAGAACGACAGGAGGAGCCACCTGGGGGCAGAACTTGGAGGAGAACCTTGAGGAGAACGACAGGAGAAGCGACCTGGGCACAGAACGTGGAGGAGAACCTGGAGGAGAACGACAGGAGGAGCGACCTGGTCACAGAACTTGGAGGAGAACGACAGGAGGGGCCACCTGGGCGGAGAACTTGGAGAACCTGGAGGAGAACGACAGGAGGAGCAACCTGGGCGCAGAACGTGGAGGAGAACCTGGAGGAGAACGACAGGAGGAGCCACGTGGGGGCAGAACTTGGAGGAGATCCTGGAGAACGACAGGAGGGGCCACCTGGGCGGAGAACTTGGAGAACCTGGAGGAGAACGACAGGAGGAGTGACCTGGGCGGAGAACGTGGAGGAGAACGATAGGAGGGGCAACCTGTGCGCAGCATCTGGAGGAGAACCTGGAGGAAAACGACAGGAGGAGCAACCTGGGCACAGAACGTGGAGGAGATCCTGGAGGAGAACGACAGGAGGGGCCACCTGGGCGGAGAACTTGGAGAACCTGGAGGAGAACGACAGGAGGAGCGACCTGGGCGGAGAACCTGGCAGAGAACAACAGGAGGGGCCACCTGGGCACAGAACTTGGAGGAACACCTGGAGGAGAATGACAGGAGGAGCGACCTGGGCACAGAACGTGGAGGAGAACCTGGAGGAGAACCTGAAGGAGAACGACAGGAGGAGCCACCTGGGCACAGAACGTGGAGTAGAACCAGGAAGAGAACGACAGGAGGGGCCACCTCGGGGCAGAACTTGGAGGAGATCCTGGAGGAGAACGACAGGAGGAGCGACCTGGTCACAGAACTTGGAGGAGAACGACTGGAGGGACCACCTGGGCGGAGAACTTGGAGAACCTGGAGGAGAACGACAGGAGGAGCAACCTGGGCACAGAACGTGGAAGAGAACCTGGAGGAGAACGACAGGAGGAGCCACCTGGGGGCAGAACTTGGAGGAGATCCTGGAGAACGAACGGAGGGGCCACCTGGGCGGAGAACTTGGAGAACCTGGAGGAGAACGACAGGAGGAGCGACCTGGGCGGAGAACCTGGCAGAGAACAACAGGAGGGGCCACCTGGGCACAGAACTTGGAGGACAACCTGGAGGAGAATGACAGGAGGAGCGGCCTGGGCAAAGAACGTGGAGGAGAACCTGGAGGAGAACCTGAAGGAGAACGACAGGAGGAGCGACCTGGGCAAAGAACGTGGAGGAGAACCTGGAGGAGAACAAAAGGAGGAGCAACCTGGTCACAGAACTTGGAGGAGAACCTGGAGGAGAACGACAGGAGGAGCAACCTGGGCACAGAACGTGGAGGAGAACCTGGAGGAGAACGACAGGAGGAGCCACCTGGGGGCAGAACTTGGAGGAGATCCTGGAGGAGAACGACAGGAGGGGCCACCTGGGCGGAGAACTTGGAGAACCTGGAGGAGAACGACAGGAGGAGCGACCTGGGCGGAGAACGTGGAGGAGAACGACAGGAGGGGTCACCTGGGCGGAGAACTTGGAGAACCTGGAGGAGAATGACAGGAGGAGCGACCTGGGCGGAGAACGTGGAGGAGAACGATAGGAGGGGCAACCTGTGCACAGCATCTGGCGGAGAACGTGGAGAAGAACGACAGGAGGAGCGACCTGGGCACAGAACGTGGAGGAGATCCTGGAGGAGAATGACAGGAGGAGCGACCTGGGGGCAGAACTTGGAGGAGATCCTGGAGGAGAACGACAGGAGGGCCCACCTGGGCGGAGAACCTGGAGAACCTGGAGGAGAACGACAGGAGGAGCAACCTGGGCACTGAACGTGGAGGAGAACCAGGAAGAGAACGACAGGAGGAGCCACCCGGGGGCAGAACTTGGAGGAGATCCTGGAGGAGAACGACAGACGGGCCCACCTGGGGGCAGAACTTGGAGAAGAACCTTGAGGAGAACGACAGGAGGAGCCACCTGGGTGCAGAACTTGGAGGAGAACCTTGAGGAGAACGACAGGAGGAGCGACCTGGGCAAAGAACGTGGAGGAGAACCTGGAGGAGAACGACAGGAGGAGCGACCTGGGCGCAGAACGTGGAGGAGAACCTCGAGGAGAACGACAGGAGGAGCCACCTGGGGGCAGAACTTGGAGGAGATCCTGGAGAACGACAGGAGGGGCCACCTGGGCGGAGAACTTGGAGAACCTGGAGGAGAACGACAGGAGGAGTGACCTGGGCGGAGAACGTGGAGGAGAACGATAGGAGGGGCAACCTGTGCGCAGCATCTGGAGGAGAACCTGGAGGAAAACGACAGGAGGAGCGACCTGGGCACAGAACGTGGAGGAGATCCTGGAGGAGAACGACAGGAGGGGCCACCTGGGCGGAGAACTTGGAGAACCTGGAGGAGAACGACAGGAGAGCGACCTGGGCGGAGAACCTGGCAGAGAACAACAGGAGGGGCCACCTGGGCACAGAACTTGGAGGACAACCTGGAGGAGAATGACAGGAGGAGCGGCCTGGGCACAGAACGTGGAAGAGAACCTGGAGGAGAACCTGAAGGAGAAGGACAGGAGGAGCGACCTGGGCACAGAACGTGGAGGAGAACCTGGAGGAGAACAAAAGGAGGAGCAACCTGGGCACAGAACTTGGAGAAGAACGACAGGAGGAGCAACCTGGGCACAGAACGTGGAGGAGAACCTGGAGGAGAACGAGAGGAGGAGCCACCTGGGGGCAGAACTTGGAGAAGATCCTGGAGGAGAACGACAGGAGGGGCCACCTGGGCGGAGAACTTGGAGAACCTGGAGGAGAACGACAGGAGGAGCGACCTGGGCGGAGAACGTGGAGGAGAACGACAGGAGGAGCGACCTGGGCGCAGAACGTGGAGGAGATCCTGGAGGAGAACGACAGGAGGAGCGACCTGGGGGCAGAACTTGGAGGAGATCCTGGAGGAGAACGACAGGAGGGCCCACCTGGGCGGAGAACCTGGAGAACCTGGAGGAGAACGACAGGAGGAGCGACCTGGTCACAGAACTTGGAGGAGAACGACAGGAGGGGCCACCAGGGCGGAGAACTTGGAGAACCTGGAGGAGAACGACAGGAGGAGCGACCTGGGCGGAGAACGCGGAGGAGAACGACAGGAGGGGCCACCTGGGCGGAGAACTTGGAGAACCTGGAGGAGAACGACAGGAGGAGCGACCTGGGCGGAGAACGTGGAGGAGAACGATAGGAGGGGCAACCTGTGCACAGCATCTGGCGGAGAACGTGGAGAAGAACGACAGGAGGAGCGACCTGGGCACAGAACGTGGAGGAGATCCTGGAGGAGAATGACAGGAGGAGCGACCTGGGGGCAGAACTTGGAGGAGAACCTGGAGGAGAACGACAGGAGGGCCCACCTGGGCGGAGAACCTGGAGAACCTGGAGGAGAACGACAGGAGGAGCAACCTGGGCACTGAACGTGGAGGAGAACCAGGAAGAGAACGACAGGAGGAGCCACCCGGGGGCAGAACTTGGAGGAGATCCTGGAGGAGAACGACAGACGGGCCCACCTGGGGGCAGAACTTGGAGAAGAACCTTGAGGAGAATGACAGGAGGAGCCACCTGGGCGGAGAACTTGGAGAACCTGGAGGAGAACGACAGGAGGAGCAACCTGGGCGGAGAACGTGGAGGAGAACGACAGGAGGAGCGACCTGGGCGCAGAACGTGGAGGAGATCCTGGAGGAGAACGACAGGAGGAGCGACCTGGGGTCAGAACTTGGAGGAGATCCTGGAGGAGAACGACAGGAGGGCCCACCTGGGCGGAGAACTTGGAGAACCTGGAGGGGAACGACAGGAGGAGCGACCTGGGCACAGAACGTGGAGTAGAACCAGGAAGAGAACGACAGGAGGGGCCACCTCGGGGCAGAACTTGGAGGAGATCCTGGAGGAGAACGACAGGAGGAGCGACCTGGTCACAGAACTTGGAGGAGAATGACTGGAGGAGCCACCTGGGGGCAGAACTTGGAGGAGATCCTGGAGGAGAACGACAGGAGGGGCCACCTGGGCGGAGAACTTGGAGAACCTGGAGGAGAACGACAGGAGGAGCGACCTGGGCGGAGAACGTGGAGGAGAACGACAGGAGGAGCGACCTGGGCGGAGAACGTGGAGGAGAACGACAGGAGGAGCGACCTGAGCGCAGAACGTGGAGGAGATCCTGGAGGAGAACGACAGGAGGAGCGACCTGGGGGCAGAACTTGGAGGAGATCCTGGAGGAGAACGACAGGAGGGCCCACCTGGGCGGAGAACCTGGAGAACCTGGAGGAGAACGACAGGAGGAGCAACCTGGGCACAGAACGTGGAGGAGATCCTGGAGGAGAACGACAGGAGGGGCCACCTGGGCGGAGAACTTGGAGAACCTGGAGGGGAACGACAGGAGGAGCGACCTGGGCACAGAACGTGGAGTAGAACCAGGAAGAGAACGACAGGAGGGGCCACCTCGGGGCAGAACTTGGAGGAGATCCTGGAGGAGAACGACAGGAGGAGCGACCTGGTCACAGAACTTGGAGGAGAATGACTGGAGGAGCCACCTGGGGGCAGAACTTGGAGGAGATCCTGGAGGAGAACGACAGGAGGGGCCACCTGGGCGGAGAACTTGGAGAACCTGGAGGAGAACGAAAGGAGGAGCGACCTGGGCGGAGAACGTGGAGGAGAACGACAGGAGGAGCGACCTGGGCGGAGAACGTGGAGGAGAACGACAGGAGGAGCGACCTGAGCGCAGAACGTGGAGGAGATCCTGGAGGAGAACGACAGGAGGAGCGACCTGGGGGCAGAACTTGGAGGAGATCCTGGAGGAGAACGACAGGAGGGCCCACCTGGGCGGAGAACCTGGAGAACCTGGAGGAGAACGACAGGAGGAGCAACCTGGGCACAGAACGTGGAGGAGAACCTGGAGGAGAACGACAGGAGGAGCCACGTGGGGGCAGAACTTGGAGGAGATCCTGGAGAACGACAGGAGGGGCCACCTGGGCGGAGAACTTGGAGAACCTGGAGGAGAACGACAGGAGGAGTGACCTGGGCGGAGAACGTGGAGGAGAACGATAGGAGGGGCAACCTGTGCGCAGCATCTGGAGGAGAACCTGGAGGAAAACGACAGGAGGAGCAACCTGGGCACAGAACGTGGAGGAGATCCTGGAGGAGAACGACAGGAGGGGCCACCTGGGCGGAGAACTTGGAGAACCTGGAGGAGAACGACAGGAGGAGCGACCTGGGCGGAGAACCTGGCAGAGAACAACAGGAGGGGCCACCTGGGCACAGAACTTGGAGGAACACCTGGAGGAGAATGACAGGAGGAGCGACCTGGGCACAGAACGTGGAGGAGAACCTGGAGGAGAACCTGAAGGAGAACGACAGGAGGAGCCACCTGGGCACAGAACGTGGAGTAGAACCAGGAAGAGAACGACAGGAGGGGCCACCTCGGGGCAGAACTTGGAGGAGATCCTGGAGGAGAACGACAGGAGGAGCGACCTGGTCACAGAACTTGGAGGAGAACGACTGGAGGGACCACCTGGGCGGAGAACTTGGAGAACCTGGAGGAGAACGACAGGAGGAGCAACCTGGGCACAGAACGTGGAAGAGAACCTGGAGGAGAACGACAGGAGGAGCCACCTGGGGGCAGAACTTGGAGGAGATCCTGGAGAACGAACGGAGGGGCCACCTGGGCGGAGAACTTGGAGAACCTGGAGGAGAACGACAGGAGGAGCGACCTGGGCGGAGAACCTGGCAGAGAACAACAGGAGGGGCCACCTGGGCACAGAACTTGGAGGACAACCTGGAGGAGAATGACAGGAGGAGCGGCCTGGGCAAAGAACGTGGAGGAGAACCTGGAGGAGAACCTGAAGGAGAACGACAGGAGGAGCGACCTGGGCACAGAACGTGGAGGAGAACCTGGAGGAGAACAAAAGGAGGAGCAACCTGGTCACAGAACTTGGAGGAGAACCTGGAGGAGAACGACAGGAGGAGCAACCTGGGCACAGAACGTGGAGGAGAACCTGGAGGAGAACGACAGGAGGAGCCACCTGGGGGCAGAACTTGGAGGAGATCCTGGAGGAGAACGACAGGAGGGGCCACCTGGGCGGAGAACTTGGAGAACCTGGAGGAGAACGACAGGAGGAGCGACCTGGGCGGAGAACGTGGAGGAGAACGACAGGAGGGGCCACCTGGGCGGAGAACTTGGAGAACCTGGAGGAGAATGACAGGAGGAGCGACCTGGGCGGAGAACGTGGAGGAGAACGATAGGAGGGGCAACCTGTGCACAGCATCTGGCGGAGAACGTGGAGAAGAACGACAGGAGGAGCGACCTGGGCACAGAACGTGGAGGAGATCCTGGAGGAGAATGACAGGAGGAGCGACCTGGGGGCAGAACTTGGAGGAGATCCTGGAGGAGAACGACAGGAGGGCCCACCTGGGCGGAGAACCTGGAGAACCTGGAGGAGAACGACAGGAGGAGCAACCTGGGCACTGAACGTGGAGGAGAACCAGGAAGAGAACGACAGGAGGAGCCACCCGGGGGCAGAACTTGGAGGAGATCCTGGAGGAGAACGACAGACGGGCCCACCTGGGGGCAGAACTTGGAGAAGAACCTTGAGGAGAACGACAGGAGGAGCCACCTGGGTGCAGAACTTGGAGGAGAACCTTGAGGAGAACGACAGGAGGAGCGACCTGGGCAAAGAACGTGGAGGAGAACCTGGAGGAGAACGACAGGAGGAGCGACCTGGGCGCAGAACGTGGAGGAGAACCTCGAGGAGAACGACAGGAGGAGCCACCTGGGGGCAGAACTTGGAGGAGATCCTGGAGAACGACAGGAGGGGCCACCTGGGCGGAGAACTTGGAGAACCTGGAGGAGAACGACAGGAGGAGTGACCTGGGCGGAGAACGTGGAGGAGAACGATAGGAGGGGCAACCTGTGCGCAGCATCTGGAGGAGAACCTGGAGGAAAACGACAGGAGGAGCGACCTGGGCACAGAACGTGGAGGAGATCCTGGAGGAGAACGACAGGAGGGGCCACCTGGGCGGAGAACTTGGAGAACCTGGAGGAGAACGACAGGAGAGCGACCTGGGCGGAGAACCTGGCAGAGAACAACAGGAGGGGCCACCTGGGCACAGAACTTGGAGGACAACCTGGAGGAGAATGACAGGAGGAGCGGCCTGGGCACAGAACGTGGAAGAGAACCTGGAGGAGAACCTGAAGGAGAAGGACAGGAGGAGCGACCTGGGCACAGAACGTGGAGGATAACCTGGAGGAGAACAAAAGGAGGAGCAACCTGGGCACAGAACTTGGAGAAGAACGACAGGAGGAGCAACCTGGGCACAGAACGTGGAGGAGAACCTGGAGGAGAACGACAGGAGGAGCCACCTGGGGGCAGAACTTGGAGAAGATCCTGGAGGAGAACGACAGGAGGGGCCACCTGGGCGGAGAACTTGGAGAACCTGGAGGAGAACGACAGGAGGAGCGACCTGGGCGGAGAACGTGGAGGAGAACGACAGGAGGAGCGACCTGGGCGCAGAACGTGGAGGAGATCCTGGAGGAGAACGACAGGAGGAGCGACCTGGGGGCAGAACTTGGAGGAGATCCTGGAGGAGAACGACAGGAGGGCCCACCTGGGCGGAGAACCTGGAGAACCTGGAGGAGAACGACAGGAGGAGCGACCTGGTCACAGAACTTGGAGGAGAACGACAGGAGGGGCCACCAGGGCGGAGAACTTGGAGAACCTGGAGGAGAACGACAGGAGGAGCGACCTGGGCGGAGAACGCGGAGGAGAACGACAGGAGGGGCCACCTGGGCGGAGAACTTGGAGAACCTGGAGGAGAACGACAGGAGGAGCGACCTGGACGGAGAACGTGGAGGAGAACGATAGGAGGGGCAACCTGTGCACAGCATCTGGCGGAGAACGTGGAGAAGAACGACAGGAGGAGCGACCTGGGCACAGAACGTGGAGGAGATCCTGGAGGAGAATGACAGGAGGAGCGACCTGGGGGCAGAACTTGGAGGAGAACCTGGAGGAGAACGACAGGAGGGCCCACCTGGGCGGAGAACCTGGAGAACCTGGAGGAGAACGACAGGAGGAGCAACCTGGGCACTGAACGTGGAGGAGAACCAGGAAGAGAACGACAGGAGGAGCCACCCGGGGGCAGAACTTGGAGGAGATCCTGGAGGAGAACGACAGACGGGCCCACCTGGGGGCAGAACTTGGAGAAGAACCTTGAGGAGAATGACAGGAGGAGCCACCTGGGCGGAGAACTTGGAGAACCTGGAGGAGAACGACAGGAGGAGCAACCTGGGCGGAGAACGTGGAGGAGAACGACAGGAGGAGCGACCTGGGCGCAGAACGTGGAGGAGATCCTGGAGGAGAACGACAGGAGGAGCGACCTGGGGTCAGAACTTGGAGGAGATCCTGGAGGAGAACGACAGGAGGGCCCACCTGGGCGGAGAACTTGGAGAACCTGGAGGGGAACGACAGGAGGAGCGACCTGGGCACAGAACGTGGAGTAGAACCAGGAAGAGAACGACAGGAGGGGCCACCTCGGGGCAGAACTTGGAGGAGATCCTGGAGGAGAACGACAGGAGGAGCGACCTGGTCACAGAACTTGGAGGAGAATGACTGGAGGAGCCACCTGGGGGCAGAACTTGGAGGAGATCCTGGAGGAGAACGACAGGAGGGGCCACCTGGGCGGAGAACTTGGAGAACCTGGAGGAGAACGACAGGAGGAGCGACCTGGGCGGAGAACGTGGAGGAGAACGACAGGAGGAGCGACCTGGGCGGAGAACGTGGAGGAGAACGACAGGAGGAGCGACCTGAGCGCAGAACGTGGAGGAGATCCTGGAGGAGAACGACAGGAGGAGCGACCTGGGGGCAGAACTTGGAGGAGATCCTGGAGGAGAACGACAGGAGGGCCCACCTGGGCGGAGAACCTGGAGAACCTGGAGGAGAACGACAGGAGGAGCAACCTGGGCACAGAACGTGGAGGAGATCCTGGAGGAGAACGACAGGAGGGGCCACCTGGGCGGAGAACTTGGAGAACCTGGAGGAGAACAACAGGAGGAGCGACCTGGGCGGAGAACCTGGCAGAGAACAACAGGAGGGGCCACCTGGGAACAGAACTTGGAGGACAACCTGGAGGAGAATGACAGGAGGAGCGACCTGGGCACAGAACGTGGAGGAGAACCTGGAGGAAAACCTGAAGGAGAACGACAGGAGGGGCCACCTCGGGGCAGAACTTGGAGGAGATCCTGGAGGAGAACGACAGGAGGAGCAACCTGGTCACAGAACTTGGAGGAGAACGACTGGAGGGACCACCTGGGCGGAGAACTTGGAGAACCTGGAGGAGAACGACAGGAGGAGCAACCTGGGCACAGAACGTGGGAGAGAACCTGGAGGAGAACGACAGGAGGAGCCACCTGGGGGCAGAACTTGGAGGAGATCCTGGAGAACGACAGGAGGGGCCACCTGGGCGGAGAACTTGGAGAACCTGGAGGAGAACGACAGGAGGAGCAACCTGGGCACAGAACGTGGAGGAGAACCTGGAGGAGAACCTGAAGGAGAACGACAGGAGGAGCGACCTGGGCACAGAACGTGGAGGAGAACCTGGAGGAGAACAAAAGGAGGAGAAACCTGGGCACAGAACTTGGAGAAGAAGGTGGAGGAGAACCTGGAGGAGAAAAAAAGGAGGAGAAACCTGGGCACAGAACTTGGAGAAGAACCTGGAGGAGAACGACAGGAGGAGCAACCTGGGCACTGAACGTGGAGGAGAACCAGGAAGAGAACGACAGGAGGAGCCACCCGGGGGCAGAATTTGGAGGAGATCCTGGAGGAGAACGACAGACGGGCCCACCTGGGGGCAGAACTTGGAGAAGAACCTTGAGGAGAATGACAGGAGGAGCCACCTGGGCGGAGAACTTGGAGAACCTGGAGGAGAACGACAGGAGGAGCAACCTGGGCGGAGAACGTGGAGGAGAACGACAGGAGGAGCGACCTGGGCGCAGAACGTGGAGGAGATCCTGGAGGAGAACGACAGGAGGAGCGACCTGGGGGCAGAACTTGGAGGAGATCCTGGAGGAGAACGACAGGAGGGCCCACCTGGGCGGAGAACTTGGAGAACCTGGAGGGGAACGACAGGAGGAGCGACCTGGGCACAGAACGTGGAGTAGAACCAGGAAGAGAACGACAGGAGGGGCCACCTCGGGGCAGAACTTGGAGGAGATCCTGGAGGAGAACGACAGGAGGAGCGACCTGGTCACAGAACTTGGAGGAGAACGACTGGAGGAGCCACCTGGGGGCAGAACTTGGAGGAGATCCTGGAGGAGAACGACAGGAGGGGCCACCTGGGCGGAGAACTTGGAGAACCTGGAGGAGAACGACAGGAGGAGCGACCTGGGCGGAGAACGTGGAGGAGAACGACAGGAGGAGCGACCTGGGCGGAGAACGTGGAGGAGAACGACAGGAGGAGCGACCTGAGCGCAGAACGTGGAGGAGATCCTGGAGGAGAACGACAGGAGGAGCGACCTGGGGGCAGAACTTGGAGGAGATCCTGGAGGAGAACGACAGGAGGGCCCACCTGGGCGGAGAACCTGGAGAACCTGGAGGAGAACGACAGGAGGAGCAACCTGGGCACAGAACGTGGAGGAGATCCTGGAGGAGAACGACAGGAGGGGCCACCTGGGCGGAGAACTTGGAGAACCTGGAGGAGAACAACAGGAGGAGCGACCTGGGCGGAGAACCTGGCAGAGAACAACAGGAGGGGCCACCTGGGAACAGAACTTGGAGGACAACCTGGAGGAGAATGACAGGAGGATCGACCTGGGCACAGAACGTGGAGGAGAACCTGGAGGAAAACCTGAAGGAGAACGACAGGAGGGGCCACCTCGGGGCAGAACTTGGAGGAGATCCTGGAGGAGAACGACAGGAGGAGCAACCTGGTCACAGAACTTGGAGGAGAACGACTGGAGGGACCACCTGGGCGGAGAACTTGGAGAACCTGGAGGAGAACGACAGGAGGAGCAACCTGGGCACAGAACGTGGAAGAGAACCTGGAGGAGAACGACAGGAGGAGCCACCTGGGGGCAGAACTTGGAGGAGATCCTGGAGAACGACAGGAGGGGCCACCTGGGCGGAGAACTTGGAGAACCTGGAGGAGAACGACAGGAGGAGCGACCTGGGCACAGAACGTGGAGGAGAACCTGGAGGAGAACCTGAAGGAGAACGACAGGAGGAGCGACCTGGGCACAGAACGTGGAGGAGAACCTGGAGGAGAACAAAAGGAGGAGAAACCTGGGCACAGAACTTGGAGAAGAAGGTGGAGGAGAACCTGGAGGAGAAAAAAAGGAGGAGAAACCTGGGCACAGAACTTGGAGAAGAACCTGGAGGAGAACGACAGGAGGAGCAACCTGGGCACAGAACGTGGAGGAGAACCTGGAGGAGAACGACAGGAGGAGTCACCTGGGGGCAGAACTTGGAGGAGATCCTGGAGGAGAACGACAGGAGGGCCCACCTGGGCGGAGAACCTGGAGAACCTGGAGGAGAACGACAGGAGGAGCAACCTGGGCACAGAATGTGGAGGAGAACCAGGAAGAGAACGACAGGAGGAGCCACCCGGGGGCAGAACTTGGAGGAGATCCTGGAGGAGAACGACAGGAGGGCCCACCTGGGCGGAGAACTTGGAGAACCTGGAGGAGAACGACAGGAGGAGCGACCTGGGCACAGAACGTGGAGTAGAACCAGGAAGAGAACGACAGGAGGGGCCACCTCGGGGCAGAACTTGGAGGAGATCCTGGAGGAGAACGACAGGAGGAGCGACCTGGTCACAGAACTTGGAGGAGAACGACAAGAGGGGCCACCTGGGCGGTAAACTTGGAGAACCTGGAGGAGAACGACAGGAGGAGCGACCTGGGCACAGAACGTGGAGGAGATCCTGGAGGAGAACGACAGGAGGGGCCACCTGGGCGGAGAACTTGGAGAACCTGGAGGAGAACGACAGGAGGAGCGACCTGGGCGGAGAACCTGGCAGAGAACAACAGGAGGGGCCACCTGGGCACAGAACTTGGAGGACAACCTGGAGGAGAATGACAGGAGGAGCGACCTGGGCACAGAACGTGGAGGAGAACCTGGAGGAGAACCTGAAGGAGAACGACAGGAGGAGCGACCTGGGCACAGAACGTGGAGGAGAACCTGAAGGAGAACAAAAGGAGGAGCAACCTGGGCACAGAACTTGGAGGAGAACGTGGAGGAGAACGACAGGAGGAGCGACCTGGGCGCAGAACGTGGAGGAGATCCTGGAGGAGAACTACAGGATGAGCGACCTGGGGGCAGAACTTGGAGGAATTCCTGGAGGAGAACGACAGGAGGGCCCACCTGGGCGGAGAACCTGGAGAACCTGGAGGAGAACGACAGGAGGAGCAACCTGGGCGGAGAACTTGGAGGAGAACCAGGAAGAGAACGACAGGAGGAGCCACACGGGGGCAGAACTTGGAGGAGATCCTGGAGGAGAACGACAGGAGGGCCCACCTGGGGGCAGAACTTGGAGAAGAACCTTGACGAGAACGACAGGAGGAGCCACCTGGGGGCAGAACTTGGAGGAGAACCTTGAGGAGAACGACAGGAGGAGCCACCTGGGCACAGAACGTGGAGGAGAACCTGGAGGAGAACGACAGGAGGAGCGACCTGGTCACAGAACTTGGAGGAGAACGACAGGAGGGGCCACCTGGGCGGAGAACTTGGAGAACCTGGAGGAGAACGACAGGAGGAGCAACCTGGGCGCAGAACGTGGAGGAGAACCTGGAGGAGAACGACAGGAGGAGCCACCTGGGGGCAGAACTTGGAGGAGATCCTGGAGGAGAACGACAGGAGGGGCCACCTGGGCGGAGAACTTGGAGAACCTGGAGGAGAACGACAGGAGGAGCGACCTGGGCGGAGAACGTGGAGGAGAACGACAGGAGGAGCGACCTGGGGGCAGAACTTGGAGGAGATCCTGGAGGAGAACGACAGGAGGGCCCACCTGGGCGGAGAACCTGGAGAACCTGGAGGAGAACGACAGGAGGAGCAACCTGGGCACAGAACGTGGAGGAGATCCTGGAGGAGAACGACAGGAGGGGCCACCTGGGCGGAGAACTTGGAGAACCTGGAGGAGAACGACAGGAGGAGCGACCTGGGCGGAGAACCTGGCAGAGAACAACAGGAGGGGCCACCTGGGCACAAAAGTTGGAGGACAACCTGGAGGAGAATGACAGGAGGAGCGACCTGGGCACAGAACGTGGAGGAGAACCTGGAGGAGAACCTGGAGGAGAACGACAGGAGGAGCAACCTGGGCACAGAACGTGGAGGAGATCCTGGAGGAGAACGACAGGAGGGGCCACCTGGGCGGAGAACTTGGAGAACCTGGAGGAGAACAACAGGAGGAGCGACCTGGGCGGAGAACCTGGCAGAGAACAACAGGAGGGGCCACCTGGGCACAGAACTTGGAGGACAACCTGGAGGAGAATGAGAGGAGGAGCGACCTGGGCACAGAACGTGGAGGAGAACCTGGAGGACAACCTGAAGGAGAACGACAGGAGGGGCCACCTCGGGGCAGAACTTGGAGGAGATCCTGGAGGAGAACGACAGGAGGAGCAACCTGGTCACAGAACTTGGAGGAGAACGACTGGAGGGACCACCTGGGCGGAGAACTTGGAGAACCTGGAGGAGAACGACAGGAGGAGCAACCTGGGCACAGAACGTGGAAGAGAACCTGGAGGAGAACGACAGGAGGAGCCACCTGGGGGCAGAACTTGGAGGAGATCTTGGAGAACGACAGGAGGGGCCACCTGGGCGGAGAACTTGGAGAACCTGGAGGAGAACGACAGGAGGAGCGACCTGGGCAAAGAACGTGGAGGAGAACCTGGAGGAGAACCTGAAGGAGAACGACAGGAGGAGCGACCTGGGCACAGAACGTGGAGGAGAACCTGGAGGAGAACAAAAGGAGGAGAAACCTGGGCACAGAACTTGGAGAAGAACGTGGAGGAGAACCTGGAGGAGAAAAAAAGGAGGAGAAACCTGGGCACAGAACTTGGAGAAGAACCTGGAGGAGAACGACAGGAGGAGCAACCTGGGCACAGAACGTGGAGGAGAACCTGGAGGAGAACGACAGGAGGAGCCACCTGGGGGCAGAACTTGGAGGAGATCCTGGAGGAGAACGACAGGAGGGCCCACCTGGGCGGAGAACCTGGAGAACCTGGAGAACCTGGAGGAGAACGACAGGAGGAGCAACCTGGGCACAGAATGTGGAGGAGAACCAGGAAGAGAACGACAGGAGGAGCCACCCGGGGGCAGAACTTGGAGGAGATCCTGGAGGAGAACGACAGGAGGGCCCACCTGGGCGGAGAACTTGGAGAACCTGGAGGAGAACGACAGGAGGAGCGACCTGGGCACAGAACGTGGAGTAGAACCAGGAAGAGAACGACAGGAGGGGCCACCTCGGGGCAGAACTTGGAGGAGATCCTGGAGGAGAACGACAGGAGGAGCGACCTGGTCACAGAACTTGGAGGAGAACGACAGGAGGGGCCACCTGGGCGGAGAACTTGGAGAACCTGGAGGAGAACGACAGGAGGAGCGACCTGGGCGGAGAACATGGAGGAGAAAATTAGGAGGGGCAACCTGTGCGCAGCATCTGGAGGAGAACCTGGAGGAAAACGACAGGAGGAGCGACCTGGGCACAGAACGTGGAGGAGATCCTGGAGGAGAACGACAGGAGGGGCCACCTGGGGGCAGAACTTGGAGGAGATCCTGGAGGAGAATGACAGGAGGAGCGACCTGGGCGGAGAACCTGGCAGAGAACAACAGGAGGGGCCACCTGGGCACAGAACTTGGAGGACAACCTGGAGGAGAATGACAGGAGGAGCGACCTGGGCACAGAACGTGGAGGAGAACCTGGAGGAGAACCTGAAGGAGAACGACAGGAGGAGCGACCTGGGCACAGAACGTGGAGGAGAACCTGAAGGAGAACAAAAGGAGGAGCAACCTGGGCACAGAACTTGGAGGAGAACGTGGAGGAGAACGACAGGAGGAGCGACCTGGGCGCAGAACGTGGAGGAGATCCTGGAGGAGAACTACAGGATGAGCGACCTGGGGGCAGAACTTGGAGGAATTCCTGGAGGAGAACGACAGGAGGGCCCACCTGGGCGGAGAACCTGGAGAACCTGGAGGAGAACGACAGGAGGACCAACCTGGGCGGAGAACTTGGAAGAGAACCAGGAAGAGAACGACAGGAGGAGCCACACGGGGGCAGAACTTGGAGGAGATCCTGGAGGAGAACGACAGGAGGGCCCACCTGGGGGCAGAACTTGGAGAAGAACCTTGAGGAGAACGACAGGAGGAGCCACCTGGGGGCAGAACTTGGAGGAGAACCTTGAGGAGAACGACAGGAGGAGCCACCTGGGCACAGAACGTGGAGGAGAACCTGGAGGAGAACGACAGGAGGAGCGACCTGGTCACAGAACTTGGAGGAGAACGACAGGAGGGGCCACCTGGGCGGAGAACTTGGAGAACCTGGAGGAGAACGACAGGAGGAGCAACCTGGGCGCAGAACGTGGAGGAGAACCTGGAGGAGAACGACAGGAGGAGCCACCTGGGGGCAGAACTTGGAGGAGATCCTGGAGGAGAACGACAGGAGGGGCCACCTGGGCGGAGAACTTGGAGAACCTGGAGGAGAACGACAGGAGGAGCGACCTGGGCGGAGAACGTGGAGGAGAACGACAGGAGGAGCGACCTGGGGGCAGAACTTGGAGGAGATCCTGGAGGAGAACGACAGGAGGGCCCACCTGGGCGGAGAACCTGGAGAACCTGGAGGAGAACGACAGGAGGAGCAACCTGGGCACAGAACGTGGAGGAGATCCTGGAGGAGAACGACAGGAGGGGCCACCTGGGCGGAGAACTTGGAGAACCTGGAGGAGAACGACAGGAGGAGCGACCTGGGCGGAGAACCTGGCAGAGAACAACAGGAGGGGCCACCTGGGCACAAAAGTTGGAGGACAACCTGGAGGAAAATGACAGGAGGAGCGACCTGGGCACAGAACGTGGAGGAGAACCTGGAGGAGAACCTGAAGGACAACGACAGGAGGAGCCACATGGGCACAGAACGTGGAGTAGAACCAGGAAGAGAACGACAGGAGGGGCCACCTCGGTGCAGAACTTGCAGGAGATCCTGGAGGAGAACGACAGGAGGAGCGACCTGGTCACAGAACTTGGAGGAGAACGACTGGAGGGACCACCTGGGTGGAGAACTTGGAGAACCTGGAGGAGAACGACAGGAGGAGCAACCTGGGCACAGAACGTGGAAGAGAACCTGGAGGAGAACGACAGCAGGAGCCACCTGGGGGCAGAACTTGGAGGAGATCCTGGAGAACGACAGGAGGGGCCACCTGGGCGGAGAACTTGGAGAACCTGGAGGAGAATGACAGGAGGAGCGGCCTGGGCACAGAACGTGGAGGAGAACCTGGAGGAGAACCTGAAGGAGAACGACAGGAGGAGCGACCTGGGCACAGAACGTGGAGGAGAACCTGGAGGAGAACAAAAGGAGGAGCAACCTGGGCACAGAACTTGGAGGAGAACCTGGAGGAGAACGACAGGAGGAGCAACCTGGGCGCAGAACGTGGAGGAGAACCTGGAGGAGAACGACAGGAGGAGCCACCTGGGGGCAGAACTTGGAGGAGATCCTGGAGAACGACAGGAGGGGCCACCTGGGCGGAGAACTTGGAGAACCTGGAGGAGAACGACAGGAGGAGTGACCTGGGCGGAGAACGTGGAGGAGAACGATAGGAGGGGCAACCTGTGCGCATCATCTGGAGGAGAACCTGGAGGAAAACGACAGGAGGAGCAACCTGGGCACAGAACGTGGAGGAGATCCTGGAGGAGAACGACAGGAGGGGCCACCTGGGCGGAGAACTTGGAGAACCTGGAGGAGAACGACAGGAGGAGCGACCTGGGCGGAGAACCTGGCAGAGAACAACAGGAGGGGCCACCTGGGCACAGAACTTGGAGGACAACCTGGAGGAGAATGACAGGAGGAGTGACCTGGGCACAGAACATGGAGGAGAACCTGGAGGAGAACCTGAAGGAGAACGACAGGAGGAGCGACCTGGGCACAGAACGTGGAGGAGAACCTGGAGGAGAACAAAAGGAGGAGCAACCTGGGCACAGAACTTGGAGGAGAACGACACGAGGAGCAACCTGGGCACAGAACGTGGAGGAGAACCTGGAGGAGAACGACAGGAGGAGCCACCTGGGGGCAGAACTTGGAGGAGATCCTGGAGGAGAACGACAGGAGGGGCCACCTGGGCGGAGAACTTGGAGAACCTGGAGGAGAACGACAGGAGGAGCGACCTGGGCGGAGAACGTGGAGGAGAACGACAGGAGGGGCCACCTGGGCGGAGAACTTGGAGAACCTGGAGGAGAACGACAGGAGGAGCGACCTGGGCGGAGAACGTGGAGGAGAACGATAGGAGGGGCAACCTGTGCACAGCATCTGGCGGAGAACGTGGAGAAGAACGACAGGAGGGGCCACCTGGGCGGAGAACTTGGAGAACCTGGAGGAGAACGACAGGAGGAGCAACCTGGGCGCAGAACGTGGAGGAGAACCTGGAGGAGAACGACAGGAGGAGCCACCTGGGGGCAGAACTTGGAGGAGATCCTGGAGGAGAACGACAGGAGGGGCCACCTGGGCGGAGAACTTGGAGAACCTGGAGGAGAACGACAGGAGGAGCCACCTGGGGGCAGAACTTGGAGGAGAATCTTGAGGAGAACGACAGGAGGAGCGACCTGGGCAAAGAACGTGGAGGAGAACCTGGAGGAGAACGACAGGAGGAGCGACCTGGTCACAGAACTTGGAGGAGAACGACAGGAGGGGCCACCTGGGCGGAGAACTTGGAGAACCTGGAGGAGAACGACAGGAGGAGCGACCTGGGCGGAGAACGTGGAGGAGAACGATAGGAGGGGCAACCTGTGCACAGCATCTGGCGGAGAACGTGGAGAAGAACGACAGGAGGAGCGACCTGGGCACAGAACGTGGAGGAGATCCTGGAGGAGAATGACAGGAGGAGCGACCTGGGGGCAGAACTTGGAGGAGATCCTGGAGGAGAACGACAGGAGGGCCCACCTGGGCGGAGAACCTGGAGAACCTGGAGGAGAACAACAGGAGGAGCAACCTGGGCACTGAACGTGGAGGAGAACCAGGAGTAGAACGACAGGAGGAGCCACCCGGGGACAGAACTTGGAGGAGATCCTGGAGGAGAACGAAAGGAGGGCCCACCTGGGGGCAGAACTTGGAGAAGAACCTTGAGGAGAACGACAGGATGAGCCACCTGGGGGCAGAACTTGGAGGAGAACCTTGAGGAGAACGACAGGAGGAGCGACCTGGGCACAGAACGTGGAGGAGAACCTGGAGGAGAACGACAGGAGGAGCGACCTGGTCACAGAACTTGGAGGAGAACGACAGGAGGGGCCACCTGGGCGGAGAACCTGGAGAACCTGGAGGAGAACGACAGGAGGAGCAACCTGGGCACAGAACGTGGAGGAGATCCTGGAGGAGAACGACAGGAGGAGCGACCTGGGCACAGAACGTGGAGGAGAACCTGGAGGAGAACCTGAAGGAGAACGACAGGAGGAGCCACATGGGCACAGAACGTGGAGTAGAACCAGGAAGAGAACGACAGGAGGGGCCACCTCGGTGCAGAACTTGCAGGAGATCCTGGAGGAGAACGACAGGAGGAGCGACCTGGTCACAGAACTTGGAGGAGAACGACTGGAGGGACCACCTGGGTGGAGAACTTGGAGAACCTGGAGGAGAACGACAGGAGGAGCAACCTGGGCACAGAACGTGGAAGAGAACCTGGAGGAGAACGACAGGAGGAGCCACCTGGGGGCAGAACTTGGAGGAGATCCTGGAGAACGACAGGAGGGGCCACCTGGGCGGAGAACTTGGAGAACCTGGAGGAGAACGACAGGAGGAGCGACCTGGGCGGAGAACCTGGCAGAGAACAACAGGAGGGGCCACCTGGGCAAAGAACTTGGAGGACAACCTGGAGGAGAATGACAGGAGGAGCGGCCTGGGCACAGAACGTGGAGGAGAACCTGGAGGAGAACCTGAAGGAGAACGACAGGAGGAGCGACCTGGGCACAGAACGTGGAGGAGAACCTGGAGAAGAACAAAAGGAGGAGCAACCTGGGCACAGAACTTGGAGGAGAACCTGGAGGAGAACGACAGGAGGAGCCACCTGGGGGCAGAACTTGGAGAACCTGGAGGAGAACGACAGGAGGAGCGACCTGGGCGGAGAACTTGGAGAACCTGGAGGAGAACGACAGGAGGAGCGACCTGGGCGGAGAACTTGGAGAACCTGGAGGAGAACGACAGGAGGAGCAACCTGGGCGCAGAACGTGGAGGAGAACCTGGAGGAGAAAAAAAGGAGGAGCAACCTGGGCACAGAACTTGGAGGAGAACCTGGAGGAGAACGACAGGAGGAGCCACCTGGGGGCAGAACTTGGAGGAGATCCTGGAGAACGACAGGAGGGGCCACCTGGGCGGAGAACTTTGAGAACCTGGAGGAGAACGACAGGAGGAGTGACCTGGGCGGAGAACGTGGAGGAGAACGATAGGAGGGGCAACCTGTGCGCAGCATCTGGAGGAGAACCTGGAGGAAAACGACAGGAGGAGCGACCTGGGCACAGAACGTGGAGGAGAACCTGGAGGAGAACAAAAGGAGGAGCAACCTGGGCACAGAACTTGGAGGAGAACCTGGAGGAGAACGACAGGAGGAGCAACCTGGGCACAGAACGTGGAGGAGAACCTGGAGGAGAACGACAGGAGGAGCCACCTGGGGGCAGAACTTGGAGGAGATCCTGGAGGAGAACGACAGGAGGGGCCACCTGGGCGGAGAACTTGGAGAACCTGGAGGAGAACGACAGGAGGAGCAACCTGGGCGGAGAACGTGGAGGAGAACGACAGGAGGAGCGACCTGGGCGCAGAACGTGGAGGAGATCCTGGAGGAGAACGACAGGAGGAGCGACCTGGGGGCAGAACTTGGAGGAGATCCTGGAGGAGAACGACAGGAGGGCCCACCTGGGCGGAGAACTTGGAGAACCTGGAGGGGAACGACAGGAGGAGCGACCTGGGCACAGAACGTGGAGTAGAACCAGAAAGAGAACGACAGGAGGGGCCACCTCGGGGCAGAACTTGGAGGAGATCCTGGAGGAGAACGACAGGAGGAGCGACCTGGTCACAGAACTTGGAGGAGAACGACTGGAGGAGCCACCTGGGGGCAGAACTTGGAGGAGATCCTGGAGGAGAACGACAGGAGGGGCCACCTGGGCGGAGAACTTGGAGAACCTGGAGGAGAGCGACAGGAGGAGCGACCTGGGCGGAGAACGTGGAGGAGAACGACATGAGGAGCGACCTGGGCGGAGAACGTGGAGGAGAAAGACAGGAGGAGTGACCTGGGCGGAGAACGTGGAGGAGAACGATAGGAGGGGCAACCTGTGCGCAGCATCTGGAGGAGAACCTGGAGGAAAACGACAGGAGGAGCGACCTGGGCACAGAACGTGGAGGACATCCTGGAGGAGAACGACAGGAGGGGCCACCTGGGCGGAGAACTTGGAGAACCTGGAGGAGAACGACAGGAGGAGCGACCTGGGCGGAGAACCTGGCAGAGAACAACAGGAGGGGCCACCTGGGCACAGAACTTGGAGGACAACCTGGAGGAGAATGACAGGAGGAGCGACCTGGGCACAGAACGTGGAGGAGAACCTGAAGGAGAACCTGAAGGAGAACGACAGGAGGAGCGACCTGGGCACAGAACGTGGAGGAGAACCTGGAGGAGAACAAAAGGAGGAGCAACCTGGGCACAGAACTTGGAGGAGAACGACAGGAGGAGCAACCTGGGCACAGAACGTGGAGGAGAACCTGGAGGAGAACGACAGGAGGAGCCACCTGGGGGCAGAACTTGGAGGAGATCCTGGAGGAGAACGACAGGAGGGGCCACCTGGGCGGAGAACTTGGAGAACCTGGAGGAGAACGACAGGAGGAGCGACCTGGGCGGAGAACGTGGAGGAGAACGACAGGAGGGGCCACCTGGGCGGAGAACTTGGAGAACCTGGAGGAGAACGACAGGAGGAGCGACCTGGGCGGAGAACGTGGAGGAGAACGATAGGAGGGGCAACCTGTGCCCAGCATCTGGCGGAGAACGTGGAGAAGAACGACAGGAGGAGCGACCTGGGAACAGAACGTGGAGGAGATCCTGGAGGAGAATGACAGGAGGAGCGACCTGGGGGCAGAACTTGGAGGAGATCCTGGAGGAGAACGACAGGAGGGCCCACCTGGGCGGAGAACCTGGAGAACCTGGAGGAGAACGAGAGGAGGAGCAACCTGGGCACTGAACGTGGAGGAGAACCAGGAAGAGAACGACAGGAGGAGCCACCCGGGGGCAGAACTTGGAGGAGATCCTGGAGGAGAACGACAGGAGGGCCCACCTGGGGGCAGAACTTGGAGAAGAACCTTGAGGAGAACGACAGGAGGAGGCACCTGGGTGCAGTACTTGGAGGAGAACCTTGAGGAGAACGACAGGAGAAGCGACCTGGGCACATAACGTGGAGGAGAACCTGGAGGAGAACGACAGGAGGAGCGACCTGGTCACAGAGCTTGGAGGAGAACGACAGGAGGGGCCACCTTGGCGGAGAACTTGGAGAACCTGAAGGAGAACGACAGGAGGAGCAACCTGGGCGCAGAACGTGGAGGAGAACCTGGAGGAGAACGACAGGAGGAGCCACCTGGGGGCAGAACTTGGAGGAGATCCTGGAGAACGACAGGAGGGGCCACCTGGGCGGAGAACTTGGAGAACCTGGAGGAGAACGACAGGAGGAGTGACCTGGGCGGAGAACGTGGAGGAGAACGATAGGAGGGGCAACCTGTGCGCAGCATCTGGAGGAGAACCTGGAGGAAAACGACAGGAGGAGCGACCTGGGCACAGAACGTGGAGGAGAACCTGGAGGAGAACAAAAGGAGGAGCAACCTGGGCACAGAACTTGGAGGAGAACCTGGAGGAGAACGACAGGAGGAGCAACCTGGGCACAGAACGTGGAGGAGAACCTGGAGGAGAACGACAGGAGGAGCCACCTGGGGGCAGAACTTGGAGGAGATCCTGGAGGAGAACGACAGGAGGGGCCACCTGGGCGGAGAACTTGGAGAACCTGGAGGAGAACGACAGGAGGAGCGACCTGGGCGGAGAACGTGGAGGAGAACGACAGGAGGAGCGACCTGGGGGCAGAACTTGGAGGAGATCCTGGAGGAGAACGACAGGAGGGCCCACCTGGGCGAAGAACCTGGAGAACCTGGAGGAGAACGACAGGAGGAGCAACCTGGGCACAGAACGTGGAGGAGATCCTGGAGGAGAACGACAGGAGGGGCCACCTGGGCGGAGAACTTGGAGAACCTGGAGGAGAACGACAGGAGGAGCGACCTGGGCGGAGAACCTGGCAGAGAACAACAGGAGGGGCCACCTGGGCACAAAAGTTGGAGGACAACCTGGAGGAGAATGACAGGAGGAGCGACCTGGGCACAGAACGTGGAGGAGAACCTGGAGGAGAACCTGAAGGACAACGACAGGAGGAGCCACATGGGCACAGAACGTGGAGTAGAACCAGGAAGAGAACGACAGGAGGGGCCACCTCGGTGCAGAACTTGCAGGAGATCCTGGAGGAGAACGACAGGAGGAGCGACCTGGTCACAGAACTTGGAGGAGAACGACTGGAGGGACCACCTGGGTGGAGAACTTGGAGAACCTGGAGGAGAACGACAGGAGGAGCAACCTGGGCACAGAACGTGGAAGAGAACCTGGAGGAGAACGACAGCAGGAGCCACCTGGGGGCAGAACTTGGAGGAGATCCTGGAGAACGACAGGAGGGGCCACCTGGGCGGAGAACTTGGAGAACCTGGAGGAGAATGACAGGAGGAGCGGCCTGGGCACAGAACGTGGAGGAGAACCTGGAGGAGAACCTGAAGGAGAACGAAAGGAGGAGCGACCTGGGCACAGAACGTGGAGGAGAACCTGGAGGAGAACAAAAGGAGGAGCAACCTGGGCACAGAACTTGGAGGAGAACCTGGAGGAGAAGGACAGGAGGAGCAACCTGGGCGCAGAGCGTGGAGGAGAACCTGGAGGAGAACGACAGGAGGAGCCACCTGGGGGCAGAACTTGGAGGAGATCCTGGAGAACGACAGGAGGGGCCACCTGGGCGGAGAACTTGGAGAACCTGGAGGAGAACGACAGGAGGAGCGACCTGGGCGGAGAACCTGGCAGAGAACAACAGGAGGGGCCACCTGGGCACAGAACTTGGAGGACAACCTGGAGGAGAATGACAGGAGGAGTGACCTGGGCACAGAACATGGAGGAGAACCTGGAGGAGAACCTGAAGGAGAACGACAGGAGGAGCGACCTGGGCACAGAACGTGGAGGAGAACCTGGAGGAGAACGACAGGAGGAGTGACCTGGGCGGAGAACGTGGAGGAGAACGATAGGAGGGGCAACCTGTGCGCATCATCTGGAGGAGAACCTGGAGGAAAACGACAGGAGGAGCAACCTGGGCACAGAACGTGGAGGAGATCCTGGAGGAGAACGACAGGAGGGGCCACCTGGGCGGAGAACTTGGAGAACCTGGAGGAGAACGACAGGAGGAGCGACCTGGGCGGAGAACCTGGCAGAGAACAACAGGAGGGGCCACCTGGGCACAGAACTTGGAGGACAACCTGGAGGAGAATGACAGGAGGAGTGACCTGGGCACAGAACATGGAGGAGAACCTGGAGGAGAACCTGAAGGAGAACGACAGGAGGAGCGACCTGGGCACAGAACGTGGAGGAGAACCTGGAGGAGAACAAAAGGAGGAGCAACCTGGGCACAGAACTTGGAGGAGAACGACACGAGGAGCAACCTGGGCACAGAACGTGGAGGAGAACCTGGAGGAGAACGACAGGAGGAGCCACCTGGGGGCAGAACTTGGAGGAGATCCTGGAGGAGAACGACAGGAGGGGCCACCTGGGCGGAGAACTTGGAGAACCTGGAGGAGAACGACAGGAGGAGCGACCTGGGCGGAGAACGTGGAGGAGAACGACAGGAGGGGCCACCTGGGCGGAGAACTTGGACAACCTGGAGGAGAACGACAGGAGGAGCGACCTGGGCGGAGAACGTGGAGGAGAACGATAGGAGGGGCAACCTGTGCACAGCATCTGGCGGAGAACGTGGAGAAGAACGACAGGAGGGGCCACCTGGGCGGAGAACTTGGAGAACCTGGAGGAGAACGACAGGAGGAGCAACCTGGGCGCAGAACGTGGAGGAGAACCTGGAGGAGAACGACAGGAGGAGCCACCTGGGGGCAGAACTTGGAGGAGATCCTGGAGGAGAACGACAGGAGGGGCCACCTGGGCGGAGAACTTGGAGAACCTGGAGGAGAACGACAGGAGGAGCCACCTGGGGGCAGAACTTGGAGGAGAATCTTGAGGAGAACGACAGGAGGAGCGACCTGGGCAAAGAACGTGGAGGAGAACCTGGAGGAGAACGACAGGAGGAGCGACCTGGTCACAGAACTTGGAGGAGAACGACAGGAGGGGCCACCTGGGCGGACAACTTGGAGAACCTGGAGGAGAACGACAGGAGGAGCGACCTGGGCGGAGAACGTGGAGGAGAACGATAGGAGGGGCAACCTGTGCACAGCATCTGGCGGAGAACGTGGAGAAGAACGACAGGAGGAGCGACCTGGGCACAGAACGTGGAGGAGATCCTGGAGGAGAATGACAGGAGGAGCGACCTGGGGGCAGAACTTGGAGGAGATCCTGGAGGAGAACGACAGGAGGGCCCACCTGGGCGGAGAACCTGGAGAACCTGGAGGAGAACAACAGGAGGAGCAACCTGGGCACTGAACGTGGAGGAGAACCAGGAGTAGAACGACAGGAGGAGCCACCCGGGGACAGAACTTGGAGGAGATCCTGGAGGAGAACGACAGGAGGGCCCACCTGGGGGCAGAACTTGGAGAAGAACCTTGAGGAGAACGACAGGATGAGCCACCTGGGGGCAGAACTTGGAGGAGAACCTTGAGGAGAACGACAGGAGGAGCGACCTGGGCACAGAACGTGGAGGAGAACCTGGAGGAGAACGACAGGAGGAGCGACCTGGTCACAGAACTTGGAGGAGAACGACAGGAGGGGCCACCTGGGCGGAGAACCTGGAGAACCTGGAGGAGAACGACAGGAGGAGCAACCTGGGCACAGAACGTGGAGGAGATCCTGGAGGAGAACGACAGGAGGAGCGACCTGGGCACAGAACGTGGAGGAGAACCTGGAGGAGAACCTGAAGGAGAACGACAGGAGGAGCCACATGGGCACAGAACGTGGAGTAGAACCAGGAAGAGAACGACAGGAGGGGCCACCTCGGTGCAGAACTTGCAGGAGATCCTGGAGGAGAACGACAGGAGGAGCGACCTGGTCACAGAACTTGGAGGAGAACGACTGGAGGGACCACCTGGGTGGAGAACTTGGAGAACCTGGAGGAGAACGACAGGAGGAGCAACCTGGGCACAGAACGTGGAAGAGAACCTGGAGGAGAACGACAGGAGGAGCCACCTGGGGGCAGAACTTGGAGGAGATCCTGGAGAACGACAGGAGGGGCCACCTGGGCGGAGAACTTGGAGAACCTGGAGGAGAACGACAGGAGGAGCGACCTGGGCGGAGAACCTGGCAGAGAACAACAGGAGGGGCCACCTGGGCACAGAACTTGGAGGACAACCTGGAGGAGAATGACAGGAGGAGCGGCCTGGGCACAGAACGTGGAGGAGAACCTGGAGGAGAACCTGAAGGAGAACGACAGGAGGAGCGACCTGGGCACAGAACGTGGAGGAGAACCTGGAGGAGAACAAAAGGAGGAGCAACCTGGGCACAGAACTTGGAGGAGAACCTGGAGGAGAACGACAGGAGGAGCCACCTGGGGGCAGAACTTGGAGAACCTGGAGGAGAACGACAGGAGGAGCGACCTGGGCGGAGAACTTGGAGAACCTGGAGGAGAACGACAGGAGGAGCGACCTGGGCGGAGAACTTGGAGAACCTGGAGGAGAACGACAGGAGGAGCAACCTGGGCGCAGAACGTGGAGGAGAACCTGGAGGAGAACAAAAGGAGGAGCAACCTGGGCACAGAACTTGGAGGAGAACCTGGAGGAGAACGACAGGAGGAGCCACCTGGGGGCAGAACTTGGAGGAGATCCTGGAGAACGACAGGAGGGGCCACCTGGGCGGAGAACTTTGAGAACCTGGAGGAGAACGACAGGAGGAGTGACCTGGGCGGAGAACGTGGAGGAGAACGATAGGAGGGGCAACCTGTGCGCAGCATCTGGAGGAGAACCTGGAGGAAAACGACAGGAGGAGCGACCTGGGCACAGAACGTGGAGGAGAACCTGGAGGAGAACAAAAGGAGGAGCAACCTGGGCACAGAACTTGGAGGAGAACCTGGAGGAGAACGACAGGAGGAGCAACCTGGGCACAGAACGTGGAGGAGAACCTGGAGGAGAACGACAGGAGGAGCCACCTGGGGGCAGAACTTGGAGGAGATCCTGGAGGAGAACGACAGGAGGGGCCACCTGGGCGGAGAACTTGGAGAACCTGGAGGAGAACGACAGGAGGAGCAACCTGGGCGGAGAACGTGGAGGAGAACGACAGGAGGAGCGACCTGGGCGCAGAACGTGGAGGAGATCCTGGAGGAGAACGACAGGAGGAGCGACCTGGGGGCAGAACTTGGAGGAGATCCTGGAGGAGAACGACAGGAGGGCCCACCTGGGCGGAGAACTTGGAGAACCTGGAGGGGAACGACAGGAGGAGCGACCTGGGCACAGAACGTGGAGTAGAACCAGAAAGAGAACGACAGGAGGGGCCACCTCGGGGCAGAACTTGGAGGAGATCCTGGAGGAGAACGACAGGAGGAGCGACCTGGTCACAGAACTTGGAGGAGAACGACTGGAGGAGCCACCTGGGGGCAGAACTTGGAGGAGATCCTGGAGGAGAACGACAGGAGGGGCCACCTGGGCGGAGAACTTGGAGAACCTGGAGGAGAACGACAGGAGGAGCGACCTGGGCGGAGAACGTGGAGGAGAACGACAGGAGGAGTGACCTGGGCGGAGAACGTGGAGGAGAACGATAGGAGGGGCAACCTGTGCGCAGCATCTGGAGGAGAACCTGGAGGAAAACGACAGGAGGAGCGACCTGGGCACAGAACGTGGAGGACATCCTGGAGGAGAACGACAGGAGGGGCCACCTGGGCGGAGAACTTGGAGAACCTGGAGGAGAACGACAGGAGGAGCGACCTGGGCGGAGAACCTGGCAGAGAACAACAGGAGGGGCCACCTGGGCACAGAACTTGGAGGACAACCTGGAGGAGAATGACAGGAGGAGCGACCTGGGCACAGAACGTGGAGGAGAACCTGAAGGAGAACCTGAAGGAGAACGACAGGAGGAGCGACCTGGGCACAGAACGTGGAGGAGAACCTGGAGGAGAACAAAAGGAGGAGCAACCTGGGCACAGAACTTGGAGGAGAACGACAGGAGGAGCAACCTGGGCACAGAACGTGGAGGAGAACCTGGAGGAGAACGACAGGAGGAGCCACCTGGGGGCAGAACTTGGAGGAGATCCTGGAGGAGAACGACAGGAGGGGCCACCTGGGCGGAGAACTTGGAGAACCTGGAGGAGAACGACAGGAGGAGCGACCTGGGCGGAGAACGTGGAGGAGAACGACAGGAGGGGCCACCTGGGCGGAGAACTTGGAGAACCTGGAGGAGAACGACAGGAGGAGCGACCTGGGCGGAGAACGTGGAGGAGAACGATAGGAGGGGCAACCTGTGCCCAGCATCTGGCGGAGAACGTGGAGAAGAACGACAGGAGGAGCGACCTGGGAACAGAACGTGGAGGAGATCCTGGAGGAGAATGACAGGAGGAGCGACCTGGGGGCAGAACTTGGAGGAGATCCTGGAGGAGAACGACAGGAGGGCCCACCTGGGCGGAGAACCTGGAGAACCTGGAGGAGAACGACAGGAGGAGCAACCTGGGCACTGAACGTGGAGGAGAACCAGGAAGAGAACGACAGGAGGAGCCACCCGGGGGCAGAACTTGGAGGAGATCCTGGAGGAGAACGACAGGAGGGCCCACCTGGGGGCAGAACTTGGAGAAGAACCTTGAGGAGAACGACAGGAGGAGGCACCTGGGTGCAGTACTTGGAGGAGAACCTTGAGGAGAACGACAGGAGAAGCGACCTGGGCACATAACGTGGAGGAGAACCTGGAGGAGAACGACAGGAGGAGCGACCTGGTCACAGAGCTTGGAGGAGAACGACAGGAGGGGCCACCTTGGCGGAGAACTTGGAGAACCTGAAGGAGAACGACAGGAGGAGCAACCTGGGCGCAGAACGTGGAGGAGAACCTGGAGGAGAACGACAGGAGGAGCCACCTGGGGGCAGAACTTGGAGGAGATCCTGGAGAACGACAGGAGGGGCCACCTGGGCGGAGAACTTGGAGAACCTGGAGGAGAACGACAGGAGGAGTGACCTGGGCGGAGAACGTGGAGGAGAACGATAGGAGGGGCAACCTGTGCGCAGCATCTGGAGGAGAACCTGGAGGAAAACGACAGGAGGAGCGACCTGGGCACAGAACGTGGAGGAGAACCTGGAGGAGAACAAAAGGAGGAGCAACCTGGGCACAGAACTTGGAGGAGAACCTGGAGGAGAACGACAGGAGGAGCAACCTGGGCACAGAACGTGGAGGAGAACCTGGAGGAGAACGACAGGAGGAGCCACCTGGGGGCAGAACTTGGAGGAGATCCTGGAGGAGAACGACAGGAGGGGCCACCTGGGCGGAGAACTTGGAGAACCTGGAGGAGAACGACAGGAGGAGCAACCTGGGCGGAGAACGTGGAGGAGAACGACAGGAGGAGCGACCTGGGCGCAGAACGTGGAGGAGATCCTGGAGGAGAACGACAGGAGGAGCGACCTGGGGGCAGAACTTGGAGGAGATCCTGGAGGAGAACGACAGGAGGGCCCACCTGGGCGGAGAACTTGGAGAACCTGGAGGGGAACGACAGGAGGAGCGACCTGGGCACAGAACGTGGAGTAGAACCAGAAAGAGAACGACAGGAGGGGCCACCTCGGGGCAGAACTTGGAGGAGATCCTGGAGGAGAACGACAGGAGGAGCGACCTGGTCACAGAACTTGGAGGAGAACGACTGGAGGAGCCACCTGGGGGCAGAACTTGGAGGAGATCCTGGAGGAGAACGACAGGAGGGGCCACCTGGGCGGAGAACTTGGAGAACCTGGAGGAGAGCGACAGGAGGAGCGACCTGGGCGGAGAACGTGGAGGAGAACGACATGAGGAGCGACCTGGGCGGAGAACGTGGAGGAGAAAGACAGGAGGAGTGACCTGGGCGGAGAACGTGGAGGAGAACGATAGGAGGGGCAACCTGTGCGCAGCATCTGGAGGAGAACCTGGAGGAAAACGACAGGAGGAGCGACCTGGGCACAGAACGTGGAGGACATCCTGGAGGAGAACGACAGGAGGGGCCACCTGGGCGGAGAACTTGGAGAACCTGGAGGAGAACGACAGGAGGAGCGACCTGGGCGGAGAACCTGGCAGAGAACAACAGGAGGGGCCACCTGGGCACAGAACTTGGAGGACAACCTGGAGGAGAATGACAGGAGGAGCGACCTGGGCACAGAACGTGGAGGAGAACCTGAAGGAGAACCTGAAGGAGAACGACAGGAGGAGCGACCTGGGCACAGAACGTGGAGGAGAACCTGGAGGAGAACAAAAGGAGGAGCAACCTGGGCACAGAACTTGGAGGAGAACGACAGGAGGAGCAACCTGGGCACAGAACGTGGAGGAGAACCTGGAGGAGAACGACAGGAGGAGCCACCTGGGGGCAGAACTTGGAGGAGATCCTGGAGGAGAACGACAGGAGGGGCCACCTGGGCGGAGAACTTGGAGAACCTGGAGGAGAACGACAGGAGGAGCGACCTGGGCGGAGAACGTGGAGGAGAACGACAGGAGGGGCCACCTGGGCGGAGAACTTGGAGAACCTGGAGGAGAACGACAGGAGGAGCGACCTGGGCGGAGAACGTGGAGGAGAACGATAGGAGGGGCAACCTGTGCCCAGCATCTGGCGGAGAACGTGGAGAAGAACGACAGGAGGAGCGACCTGGGAACAGAACGTGGAGGAGATCCTGGAGGAGAATGACAGGAGGAGCGACCTGGGGGCAGAACTTGGAGGAGATCCTGGAGGAGAACGACAGGAGGGCCCACCTGGGCGGAGAACCTGGAGAACCTGGAGGAGAACGAGAGGAGGAGCAACCTGGGCACTGAACGTGGAGGAGAACCAGGAAGAGAACGACAGGAGGAGCCACCCGGGGGCAGAACTTGGAGGAGATCCTGGAGGAGAACGACAGGAGGGCCCACCTGGGGGCAGAACTTGGAGAAGAACCTTGAGGAGAACGACAGGAGGAGGCACCTGGGTGCAGTACTTGGAGGAGAACCTTGAGGAGAACGACAGGAGAAGCGACCTGGGCACATAACGTGGAGGAGAACCTGGAGGAGAACGACAGGAGGAGCGACCTGGTCACAGAGCTTGGAGGAGAACGACAGGAGGGGCCACCTTGGCGGAGAACTTGGAGAACCTGAAGGAGAACGACAGGAGGAGCAACCTGGGCGCAGAACGTGGAGGAGAACCTGGAGGAGAACGACAGGAGGAGCCACCTGGGGGCAGAACTTGGAGGAGATCCTGGAGAACGACAGGAGGGGCCACCTGGGCGGAGAACTTGGAGAACCTGGAGGAGAACGACAGGAGGAGTGACCTGGGCGGAGAACGTGGAGGAGAACGATAGGAGGGGCAACCTGTGCGCAGCATCTGGAGGAGAACCTGGAGGAAAACGACAGGAGGAGCGACCTGGGCACAGAACGTGGAGGAGAACCTGGAGGAGAACAAAAGGAGGAGCAACCTGGGCACAGAACTTGGAGGAGAACCTGGAGGAGAACGACAGGAGGAGCAACCTGGGCACAGAACGTGGAGGAGAACCTGGAGGAGAACGACAGGAGGAGCCACCTGGGGGCAGAACTTGGAGGAGATCCTGGAGGAGAACGACAGGAGGGGCCACCTGGGCGGAGAACTTGGAGAACCTGGAGGAGAACGACAGGAGGAGCGACCTGGGCGGAGAACGTGGAGGAGAACGACAGGAGGAGCGACCTGGGGGCAGAACTTGGAGGAGATCCTGGAGGAGAACGACAGGAGGGCCCACCTGGGCGAAGAACCTGGAGAACCTGGAGGAGAACGACAGGAGGAGCAACCTGGGCACAGAACGTGGAGGAGATCCTGGAGGAGAACGACAGGAGGGGCCACCTGGGCGGAGAACTTGGAGAACCTGGAGGAGAACGACAGGAGGAGCGACCTGGGCGGAGAACCTGGCAGAGAACAACAGGAGGGGCCACCTGGGCACAAAAGTTGGAGGACAACCTGGAGGAGAATGACAGGAGGAGCGACCTGGGCACAGAACGTGGAGGAGAACCTGGAGGAGAACCTGAAGGACAACGACAGGAGGAGCCACATGGGCACAGAACGTGGAGTAGAACCAGGAAGAGAACGACAGGAGGGGCCACCTCGGTGCAGAACTTGCAGGAGATCCTGGAGGAGAACGACAGGAGGAGCGACCTGGTCACAGAACTTGGAGGAGAACGACTGGAGGGACCACCTGGGTGGAGAACTTGGAGAACCTGGAGGAGAACGACAGGAGGAGCAACCTGGGCACAGAACGTGGAAGAGAACCTGGAGGAGAACGACAGCAGGAGCCACCTGGGGGCAGAACTTGGAGGAGATCCTGGAGAACGACAGGAGGGGCCACCTGGGCGGAGAACTTGGAGAACCTGGAGGAGAATGACAGGAGGAGCGGCCTGGGCACAGAACGTGGAGGAGAACCTGGAGGAGAACCTGAAGGAGAACGAAAGGAGGAGCGACCTGGGCACAGAACGTGGAGGAGAACCTGGAGGAGAACAAAAGGAGGAGCAACCTGGGCACAGAACTTGGAGGAGAACCTGGAGGAGAAGGACAGGAGGAGCAACCTGGGCGCAGAGCGTGGAGGAGAACCTGGAGGAGAACGACAGGAGGAGCCACCTGGGGGCAGAACTTGGAGGAGATCCTGGAGAACGACAGGAGGGGCCACCTGGGCGGAGAACTTGGAGAACCTGGAGGAGAACGACAGGAGGAGCGACCTGGGCGGAGAACCTGGCAGAGAACAACAGGAGGGGCCACCTGGGCACAGAACTTGGAGGACAACCTGGAGGAGAATGACAGGAGGAGTGACCTGGGCACAGAACATGGAGGAGAACCTGGAGGAGAACCTGAAGGAGAACGACAGGAGGAGCGACCTGGGCACAGAACGTGGAGGAGAACCTGGAGGAGAACGACAGGAGGAGTGACCTGGGCGGAGAACGTGGAGGAGAACGATAGGAGGGGCAACCTGTGCGCATCATCTGGAGGAGAACCTGGAGGAAAACGACAGGAGGAGCAACCTGGGCACAGAACGTGGAGGAGATCCTGGAGGAGAACGACAGGAGGGGCCACCTGGGCGGAGAACTTGGAGAACCTGGAGGAGAACGACAGGAGGAGCGACCTGGGCGGAGAACCTGGCAGAGAACAACAGGAGGGGCCACCTGGGCACAGAACTTGGAGGACAACCTGGAGGAGAATGACAGGAGGAGTGACCTGGGCACAGAACATGGAGGAGAACCTGGAGGAGAACCTGAAGGAGAACGACAGGAGGAGCGACCTGGGCACAGAACGTGGAGGAGAACCTGGAGGAGAACAAAAGGAGGAGCAACCTGGGCACAGAACTTGGAGGAGAACGACACGAGGAGCAACCTGGGCACAGAACGTGGAGGAGAACCTGGAGGAGAACGACAGGAGGAGCCACCTGGGGGCAGAACTTGGAGGAGATCCTGGAGGAGAACGACAGGAGGGGCCACCTGGGCGGAGAACTTGGAGAACCTGGAGGAGAACGACAGGAGGAGCGACCTGGGCGGAGAACGTGGAGGAGAACGACAGGAGGGGCCACCTGGGCGGAGAACTTGGACAACCTGGAGGAGAACGACAGGAGGAGCGACCTGGGCGGAGAACGTGGAGGAGAACGATAGGAGGGGCAACCTGTGCACAGCATCTGGCGGAGAACGTGGAGAAGAACGACAGGAGGGGCCACCTGGGCGGAGAACTTGGAGAACCTGGAGGAGAACGACAGGAGGAGCAACCTGGGCGCAGAACGTGGAGGAGAACCTGGAGGAGAACGACAGGAGGAGCCACCTGGGGGCAGAACTTGGAGGAGATCCTGGAGGAGAACGACAGGAGGGGCCACCTGGGCGGAGAACTTGGAGAACCTGGAGGAGAACGACAGGAGGAGCCACCTGGGGGCAGAACTTGGAGGAGAATCTTGAGGAGAACGACAGGAGGAGCGACCTGGGCAAAGAACGTGGAGGAGAACCTGGAGGAGAACGACAGGAGGAGCGACCTGGTCACAGAACTTGGAGGAGAACGACAGGAGGGGCCACCTGGGCGGACAACTTGGAGAACCTGGAGGAGAACGACAGGAGGAGCGACCTGGGCGGAGAACGTGGAGGAGAACGATAGGAGGGGCAACCTGTGCACAGCATCTGGCGGAGAACGTGGAGAAGAACGACAGGAGGAGCGACCTGGGCACAGAACGTGGAGGAGATCCTGGAGGAGAATGACAGGAGGAGCGACCTGGGGGCAGAACTTGGAGGAGATCCTGGAGGAGAACGACAGGAGGGCCCACCTGGGCGGAGAACCTGGAGAACCTGGAGGAGAACAACAGGAGGAGCAACCTGGGCACTGAACGTGGAGGAGAACCAGGAGTAGAACGACAGGAGGAGCCACCCGGGGACAGAACTTGGAGGAGATCCTGGAGGAGAACGACAGGAGGGCCCACCTGGGGGCAGAACTTGGAGAAGAACCTTGAGGAGAACGACAGGATGAGCCACCTGGGGGCAGAACTTGGAGGAGAACCTTGAGGAGAACGACAGGAGGAGCGACCTGGGCACAGAACGTGGAGGAGAACCTGGAGGAGAACGACAGGAGGAGCGACCTGGTCACAGAACTTGGAGGAGAACGACAGGAGGGGCCACCTGGGCGGAGAACCTGGAGAACCTGGAGGAGAACGACAGGAGGAGCAACCTGGGCACAGAACGTGGAGGAGATCCTGGAGGAGAACGACAGGAGGAGCGACCTGGGCACAGAACGTGGAGGAGAACCTGGAGGAGAACCTGAAGGAGAACGACAGGAGGAGCCACATGGGCACAGAACGTGGAGTAGAACCAGGAAGAGAACGACAGGAGGGGCCACCTCGGTGCAGAACTTGCAGGAGATCCTGGAGGAGAACGACAGGAGGAGCGACCTGGTCACAGAACTTGGAGGAGAACGACTGGAGGGACCACCTGGGTGGAGAACTTGGAGAACCTGGAGGAGAACGACAGGAGGAGCAACCTGGGCACAGAACGTGGAAGAGAACCTGGAGGAGAACGACAGGAGGAGCCACCTGGGGGCAGAACTTGGAGGAGATCCTGGAGAACGACAGGAGGGGCCACCTGGGCGGAGAACTTGGAGAACCTGGAGGAGAACGACAGGAGGAGCGACCTGGGCGGAGAACCTGGCAGAGAACAACAGGAGGGGCCACCTGGGCACAGAACTTGGAGGACAACCTGGAGGAGAATGACAGGAGGAGCGGCCTGGGCACAGAACGTGGAGGAGAACCTGGAGGAGAACCTGAAGGAGAACGACAGGAGGAGCGACCTGGGCACAGAACGTGGAGGAGAACCTGGAGGAGAACAAAAGGAGGAGCAACCTGGGCACAGAACTTGGAGGAGAACCTGGAGGAGAACGACAGGAGGAGCCACCTGGGGGCAGAACTTGGAGAACCTGGAGGAGAACGACAGGAGGAGCGACCTGGGCGGAGAACTTGGAGAACCTGGAGGAGAACGACAGGAGGAGCGACCTGGGCGGAGAACTTGGAGAACCTGGAGGAGAACGACAGGAGGAGCAACCTGGGCGCAGAACGTGGAGGAGAACCTGGAGGAGAACAAAAGGAGGAGCAACCTGGGCACAGAACTTGGAGGAGAACCTGGAGGAGAACGACAGGAGGAGCCACCTGGGGGCAGAACTTGGAGGAGATCCTGGAGAACGACAGGAGGGGCCACCTGGGCGGAGAACTTTGAGAACCTGGAGGAGAACGACAGGAGGAGTGACCTGGGCGGAGAACGTGGAGGAGAACGATAGGAGGGGCAACCTGTGCGCAGCATCTGGAGGAGAACCTGGAGGAAAACGACAGGAGGAGCGACCTGGGCACAGAACGTGGAGGAGAACCTGGAGGAGAACAAAAGGAGGAGCAACCTGGGCACAGAACTTGGAGGAGAACCTGGAGGAGAACGACAGGAGGAGCAACCTGGGCACAGAACGTGGAGGAGAACCTGGAGGAGAACGACAGGAGGAGCCACCTGGGGGCAGAACTTGGAGGAGATCCTGGAGGAGAACGACAGGAGGGGCCACCTGGGCGGAGAACTTGGAGAACCTGGAGGAGAACGACAGGAGGAGCAACCTGGGCGGAGAACGTGGAGGAGAACGACAGGAGGAGCGACCTGGGCGCAGAACGTGGAGGAGATCCTGGAGGAGAACGACAGGAGGAGCGACCTGGGGGCAGAACTTGGAGGAGATCCTGGAGGAGAACGACAGGAGGGCCCACCTGGGCGGAGAACTTGGAGAACCTGGAGGGGAACGACAGGAGGAGCGACCTGGGCACAGAACGTGGAGTAGAACCAGAAAGAGAACGACAGGAGGGGCCACCTCGGGGCAGAACTTGGAGGAGATCCTGGAGGAGAACGACAGGAGGAGCGACCTGGTCACAGAACTTGGAGGAGAACGACTGGAGGAGCCACCTGGGGGCAGAACTTGGAGGAGATCCTGGAGGAGAACGACAGGAGGGGCCACCTGGGCGGAGAACTTGGAGAACCTGGAGGAGAACGACAGGAGGAGCGACCTGGGCGGAGAACGTGGAGGAGAACGACAGGAGGAGTGACCTGGGCGGAGAACGTGGAGGAGAACGATAGGAGGGGCAACCTGTGCGCAGCATCTGGAGGAGAACCTGGAGGAAAACGACAGGAGGAGCGACCTGGGCACAGAACGTGGAGGAGATCCTGGAGGAGAACGACAGGAGGGGCCACCTGGGCGGAGAACTTGGAGAACCTGGAGGAGAACGACAGGAGGAGCGACCTGGGCGGAGAACCTGGCAGAGAACAACAGGAGGGGCCACCTGGGCACAGAACTTGGAGGACAACCTGGAGGAGAATGACAGGAGGAGTGACCTGGGCACAGAACATGGAGGAGAACCTGGAGGAGAACCTGAAGGAGAACGACAGGAGGAGCGACCTGGGCACAGAACGTGGAGGAGAACCTGGAGGAGAACAAAAGGAGGAGCAACCTGGGCACAGAACTTGGAGGAGAACGACACGAGGAGCAACCTGGGCACAGAACGTGGAGGAGAACCTGGAGGAGAACGACAGGAGGAGCCACCTGGGGGCAGAACTTGGAGGAGATCCTGGAGGAGAACGACAGGAGGGGCCACCTGGGCGGAGAACTTGGAGAACCTGGAGGAGAACGACAGGAGGAGCGACCTGGGCGGAGAACGTGGAGGAGAACGACAGGAGGGGCCACCTGGGCGGAGAACTTGGACAACCTGGAGGAGAACGACAGGAGGAGCGACCTGGGCGGAGAACGTGGAGGAGAACGATAGGAGGGGCAACCTGTGCACAGCATCTGGCGGAGAACGTGGAGAAGAACGACAGGAGGGGCCACCTGGGCGGAGAACTTGGAGAACCTGGAGGAGAACGACAGGAGGAGCAACCTGGGCGCAGAACGTGGAGGAGAACCTGGAGGAGAACGACAGGAGGAGCCACCTGGGGGCAGAACTTGGAGGAGATCCTGGAGGAGAACGACAGGAGGGGCCACCTGGGCGGAGAACTTGGAGAACCTGGAGGAGAACGACAGGAGGAGCCACCTGGGGGCAGAACTTGGAGGAGAATCTTGAGGAGAACGACAGGAGGAGCGACCTGGGCAAAGAACGTGGAGGAGAACCTGGAGGAGAACGACAGGAGGAGCGACCTGGTCACAGAACTTGGAGGAGAACGACAGGAGGGGCCACCTGGGCGGACAACTTGGAGAACCTGGAGGAGAACGACAGGAGGAGCGACCTGGGCGGAGAACGTGGAGGAGAACGATAGGAGGGGCAACCTGTGCACAGCATCTGGCGGAGAACGTGGAGAAGAACGACAGGAGGAGCGACCTGGGCACAGAACGTGGAGGAGATCCTGGAGGAGAATGACAGGAGGAGCGACCTGGGGGCAGAACTTGGAGGAGATCCTGGAGGAGAACGACAGGAGGGCCCACCTGGGCGGAGAACCTGGAGAACCTGGAGGAGAACAACAGGAGGAGCAACCTGGGCACTGAACGTGGAGGAGAACCAGGAGTAGAACGACAGGAGGAGCCACCCGGGGACAGAACTTGGAGGAGATCCTGGAGGAGAACGACAGGAGGGCCCACCTGGGGGCAGAACTTGGAGAAGAACCTTGAGGAGAACGACAGGATGAGCCACCTGGGGGCAGAACTTGGAGGAGAACCTTGAGGAGAACGACAGGAGGAGCGACCTGGGCACAGAACGTGGAGGAGAACCTGGAGGAGAACGACAGGAGGAGCGACCTGGTCACAGAACTTGGAGGAGAACGACAGGAGGGGCCACCTGGGCGGAGAACCTGGAGAACCTGGAGGAGAACGACAGGAGGAGCAACCTGGGCACAGAACGTGGAGGAGATCCTGGAGGAGAACGACAGGAGGAGCGACCTGGGCACAGAACGTGGAGGAGAACCTGGAGGAGAACCTGAAGGAGAACGACAGGAGGAGCCACATGGGCACAGAACGTGGAGTAGAACCAGGAAGAGAACGACAGGAGGGGCCACCTCGGTGCAGAACTTGCAGGAGATCCTGGAGGAGAACGACAGGAGGAGCGACCTGGTCACAGAACTTGGAGGAGAACGACTGGAGGGACCACCTGGGTGGAGAACTTGGAGAACCTGGAGGAGAACGACAGGAGGAGCAACCTGGGCACAGAACGTGGAAGAGAACCTGGAGGAGAACGACAGGAGGAGCCACCTGGGGGCAGAACTTGGAGGAGATCCTGGAGAACGACAGGAGGGGCCACCTGGGCGGAGAACTTGGAGAACCTGGAGGAGAACGACAGGAGGAGCGACCTGGGCGGAGAACCTGGCAGAGAACAACAGGAGGGGCCACCTGGGCACAGAACTTGGAGGACAACCTGGAGGAGAATGACAGGAGGAGCGGCCTGGGCACAGAACGTGGAGGAGAACCTGGAGGAGAACCTGAAGGAGAACGACAGGAGGAGCGACCTGGGCACAGAACGTGGAGGAGAACCTGGAGGAGAACAAAAGGAGGAGCAACCTGGGCACAGAACTTGGAGGAGAACCTGGAGGAGAACGACAGGAGGAGCCACCTGGGGGCAGAACTTGGAGAACCTGGAGGAGAACGACAGGAGGAGCGACCTGGGCGGAGAACTTGGAGAACCTGGAGGAGAACGACAGGAGGAGCGACCTGGGCGGAGAACTTGGAGAACCTGGAGGAGAACGACAGGAGGAGCAACCTGGGCGCAGAACGTGGAGGAGAACCTGGAGGAGAACAAAAGGAGGAGCAACCTGGGCACAGAACTTGGAGGAGAACCTGGAGGAGAACGACAGGAGGAGCCACCTGGGGGCAGAACTTGGAGGAGATCCTGGAGAACGACAGGAGGGGCCACCTGGGCGGAGAACTTTGAGAACCTGGAGGAGAACGACAGGAGGAGTGACCTGGGCGGAGAACGTGGAGGAGAACGATAGGAGGGGCAACCTGTGCGCAGCATCTGGAGGAGAACCTGGAGGAAAACGACAGGAGGAGCGACCTGGGCACAGAACGTGGAGGAGAACCTGGAGGAGAACAAAAGGAGGAGCAACCTGGGCACAGAACTTGGAGGAGAACCTGGAGGAGAACGACAGGAGGAGCAACCTGGGCACAGAACGTGGAGGAGAACCTGGAGGAGAACGACAGGAGGAGCCACCTGGGGGCAGAACTTGGAGGAGATCCTGGAGGAGAACGACAGGAGGGGCCACCTGGGCGGAGAACTTGGAGAACCTGGAGGAGAACGACAGGAGGAGCAACCTGGGCGGAGAACGTGGAGGAGAACGACAGGAGGAGCGACCTGGGCGCAGAACGTGGAGGAGATCCTGGAGGAGAACGACAGGAGGAGCGACCTGGGGGCAGAACTTGGAGGAGATCCTGGAGGAGAACGACAGGAGGGCCCACCTGGGCGGAGAACTTGGAGAACCTGGAGGGGAACGACAGGAGGAGCGACCTGGGCACAGAACGTGGAGTAGAACCAGAAAGAGAACGACAGGAGGGGCCACCTCGGGGCAGAACTTGGAGGAGATCCTGGAGGAGAACGACAGGAGGAGCGACCTGGTCACAGAACTTGGAGGAGAACGACTGGAGGAGCCACCTGGGGGCAGAACTTGGAGGAGATCCTGGAGGAGAACGACAGGAGGGGCCACCTGGGCGGAGAACTTGGAGAACCTGGAGGAGAACGACAGGAGGAGCGACCTGGGCGGAGAACGTGGAGGAGAACGACAGGAGGAGTGACCTGGGCGGAGAACGTGGAGGAGAACGATAGGAGGGGCAACCTGTGCGCAGCATCTGGAGGAGAACCTGGAGGAAAACGACAGGAGGAGCGACCTGGGCACAGAACGTGGAGGACATCCTGGAGGAGAACGACAGGAGGGGCCACCTGGGCGGAGAACTTGGAGAACCTGGAGGAGAACGACAGGAGGAGCGACCTGGGCGGAGAACCTGGCAGAGAACAACAGGAGGGGCCACCTGGGCACAGAACTTGGAGGACAACCTGGAGGAGAATGACAGGAGGAGCGACCTGGGCACAGAACGTGGAGGAGAACCTGAAGGAGAACCTGAAGGAGAACGACAGGAGGAGCGACCTGGGCACAGAACGTGGAGGAGAACCTGGAGGAGAACAAAAGGAGGAGCAACCTGGGCACAGAACTTGGAGGAGAACGACAGGAGGAGCAACCTGGGCACAGAACGTGGAGGAGAACCTGGAGGAGAACGACAGGAGGAGCCACCTGGGGGCAGAACTTGGAGGAGATCCTGGAGGAGAACGACAGGAGGGGCCACCTGGGCGGAGAACTTGGAGAACCTGGAGGAGAACGACAGGAGGAGCGACCTGGGCGGAGAACGTGGAGGAGAACGACAGGAGGGGCCACCTGGGCGGAGAACTTGGAGAACCTGGAGGAGAACGACAGGAGGAGCGACCTGGGCGGAGAACGTGGAGGAGAACGATAGGAGGGGCAACCTGTGCCCAGCATCTGGCGGAGAACGTGGAGAAGAACGACAGGAGGAGCGACCTGGGAACAGAACGTGGAGGAGATCCTGGAGGAGAATGACAGGAGGAGCGACCTGGGGGCAGAACTTGGAGGAGATCCTGGAGGAGAACGACAGGAGGGCCCACCTGGGCGGAGAACCTGGAGAACCTGGAGGAGAACGACAGGAGGAGCAACCTGGGCACTGAACGTGGAGGAGAACCAGGAAGAGAACGACAGGAGGAGCCACCCGGGGGCAGAACTTGGAGGAGATCCTGGAGGAGAACGACAGGAGGGCCCACCTGGGGGCAGAACTTGGAGAAGAACCTTGAGGAGAACGACAGGAGGAGGCACCTGGGTGCAGTACTTGGAGGAGAACCTTGAGGAGAACGACAGGAGAAGCGACCTGGGCACATAACGTGGAGGAGAACCTGGAGGAGAACGACAGGAGGAGCGACCTGGTCACAGAGCTTGGAGGAGAACGACAGGAGGGGCCACCTTGGCGGAGAACTTGGAGAACCTGAAGGAGAACGACAGGAGGAGCAACCTGGGCGCAGAACGTGGAGGAGAACCTGGAGGAGAACGACAGGAGGAGCCACCTGGGGGCAGAACTTGGAGGAGATCCTGGAGAACGACAGGAGGGGCCACCTGGGCGGAGAACTTGGAGAACCTGGAGGAGAACGACAGGAGGAGTGACCTGGGCGGAGAACGTGGAGGAGAACGATAGGAGGGGCAACCTGTGCGCAGCATCTGGAGGAGAACCTGGAGGAAAACGACAGGAGGAGCGACCTGGGCACAGAACGTGGAGGAGAACCTGGAGGAGAACAAAAGGAGGAGCAACCTGGGCACAGAACTTGGAGGAGAACCTGGAGGAGAACGACAGGAGGAGCAACCTGGGCACAGAACGTGGAGGAGAACCTGGAGGAGAACGACAGGAGGAGCCACCTGGGGGCAGAACTTGGAGGAGATCCTGGAGGAGAACGACAGGAGGGGCCACCTGGGCGGAGAACTTGGAGAACCTGGAGGAGAACGACAGGAGGAGCAACCTGGGCGGAGAACGTGGAGGAGAACGACAGGAGGAGCGACCTGGGCGCAGAACGTGGAGGAGATCCTGGAGGAGAACGACAGGAGGAGCGACCTGGGGGCAGAACGTGGAGGAGATCCTGGAGGAGAACGACAGGAGGGGCCACCTGGGCGGAGAACTTGGAGAACCGGGAGGAGAACGACAGGAGGAGCGACCTGGGCGGAGAACGTGGAGGAGAACGATAGGAGGGGCAACCTGTGCACAGCATCTGGCGGAGAACGTGGAGAAGAACGACAGGAGGAGCGACCTGGGCACAGAACGTGGAGGAGATCCTGGAGGAGAATGACAGGAGTAGCGACCTGGGGGCAGAACTTGGAGGAGATCCTGGAGGAGAACGACAGGAGGGGCCACCTGGGCGGAGAAGTTTGAGAACCTGGAGGAGAACGACAGGAGGAGTGACCTGGGCGGAGAACGTGGAGGAGAACGATAGGAGGGGCAACCTGTGCGCAGCATCTGGAGGAGAACCTGGAGGAAAACGACAGGAGGAGCGACCTGGGCACAGAACGTGGAGGAGAACCTGGAGGAGAACAAAAGGAGGAGCAACCTGGGCACAGAACTTGGAGGAGAACCTGGAGGAGAATGACAGGAGGAGCAACCTGGGCACAGAACGTGGAGGAGAACCTGGAGGAGAACGACAGGAGGAGCCACCTGGGGGCAGAACTTGGAGGAGATCCTGGAGGAGAACGACAGGAGGGGCCACCTGGGCGGAGAACTTGGAGAACCTGGAGGAGAACGACAGGAGGAGCAACCTGGGCGGAGAACGTGGAGGAGAACGACAGGAGGAGCGACCTGGGAACAGAACGTGGAGGAGATCCTGGAGGAGAATGACAGGAGGAGCGACCTGGGGGCAGAACTTGGAGGAGATCCTGGAGGAGAACGACAGGAGGGCCCACCTGGGCGGAGAACCTGGAGAACCTGGAGGAGAACGACAGGAGGAGCAACCTGGGCACTGAACGTGGAGGAGAACCAGGAAGAGAACGACAGGAGGAGCCACCCGGGGGCAGAACTTGGAGGAGATCCTGGAGGAGAACGACAGGAGGGCCCACCTGGGGGCAGAACTTGGAGAAGAACCTTGAGGAGAACGACAGGAGGAGGCACCTGGGTGCAGTACTTGGAGGAGAACCTTGAGGAGAACGACAGGAGAAGCGACCTGGGCACATAACGTGGAGGAGAACCTGGAGGAGAACGACAGGAGGAGCGACCTGGTCACAGAGCTTGGAGGAGAACGACAGGAGGGGCCACCTTGGCAGAGAACTTGGAGAACCTGAAGGAGAACGACAGGAGGAGCAACCTGGGCGCAGAACGTGGAGGAGAACCTGGAGGAGAACGACAGGAGGAGCCACCTGGGGGCAGAACTTGGAGGAGATCCTGGAGAACGACAGGAGGGGCCACCTGGGCGGAGAACTTGGAGAACCTGGAGGAGAACGACAGGAGGAGTGACCTGGGCGGAGAACGTGGAGGAGAACGATAGGAGGGGCAACCTGTGCGCAGCATCTGGAGGAGAACCTGGAGGAAAACGACAGGAGGAGCGACCTGGGCACAGAACGTGGAGGAGAACCTGGAGGAGAACAAAAGGAGGAGCAACCTGGGCACAGAACTTGGAGGAGAACCTGGAGGAGAAGGACAGGAGGAGCAACCTGGGCACAGAACGTGGAGGAGAACCTGGAGGAGAACGACAGGAGGAGCCACCTGGGGGCAGAACTTGGAGGAGATCCTGGAGGAGAACGACAGGAGGGGCCACCTGGGCGGAGAACTTGGAGAACCTGGAGGAGAACGACAGGAGGAGCAACCTGGGTGGAGAACGTGGAGGAGAACGACAGGAGGAGCGACCTGGGCGCAGAACGTGGAGGAGATCCTGGAGGAGAACGACAGGAGGAGCGACCTGGGGGCAGAACGTGGAGGAGATCCTGGAGGAGAACGACAGGAGGGGCCACCTGGGCGGAGAACTTGGAGAACCGGGAGGAGAACGACAGGAGGAGCGACCTGGGCGGAGAACGTGGAGGAGAACGATAGGAGGGGCAACCTGTGCACAGCATCTGGCGGAGAACGTGGAGAAGAACGACAGGAGGAGCGACCTGGGCACAGAACGTGGAGGAGATCCTGGAGGAGAATGACAGGAGTAGCGACCTGGGGGCAGAACTTGGAGGAGATCCTGGAGGAGAACGACAGGAGGGCCCACCTGGGCGGAGAACCTGGAGAACCTGGAGGAGAAAGACAGGAGGAGCAACCTGGGCACTGAACGTGGAGGAGAACCAGGAAGAGAACGACAGGAGGAGCCACCCGGGGGCAGAACTTGGAGGAGATCCTGGAGGAGAACGACAGGAGGGCCCACCTGGGGGCAGAACTTGGAGAAGAACCTTGAGGAGAACGACAGGAGGAGCCACCTGGGCGGAGAACTTGGAGAACCTGGAGGAGAACGACAGGAGGAGCAACCTGGGCGGAGAACGTGGAGGAGAACGACAGGAGGAGCGACCTGGGCGCAGAACGTGGAGGAGATCCTGGAGGAGAACGACAGGAGGAGCGACCTGGGGGCAGAACTTGGAGGAGATCCTGGAGGAGAACGAAAGGAGGGCCCACCTGGGCGGAGAACTTGGAGAACCTGGAGGGGAACGACAGGAGGAGCGACCTGGGCACAGAACGTGGAGTAGAACCAGGAAGAGAACGACAGGAGGGGCCACCTCGGGGCAGAACTTGGAGGAGATCCTGAAGGAGAACGACAGGAGGAGCGACCTGGTCACAGAACTTGGAGGAGAACGACTGGAGGAGCCACCTGGGGGCAGAACTTGGAGGAGATCCTGGAGGAGAACGACAGGAGGAGCGACCTGGGCGGAGAACGTAGAGGAGAACGACAGGAGGAGCGACCTGGGCGGAGAACGTGGAGGAGAACGACAGGAGGAGCGACCTGGGCGCAGAACGTGGAGGAGATCCTGGAGGAGAACGACAGGAGAAGCGACCTGGGGGCAGAACTTGGAGGAGATCCTGGAGGAGAACGACAGGAGGGCCCACCTGGGCGGAGAACCTGGAGAACCTGGAGGAGAACGACAGGAGGAGCAACCTGGGCACAGAACGTGGAGGAGATCCTGGAGGAGAACGACAGGAGGGGCCACCTGGGCGGAGAACTTGGAGAACCTGGAGGAGAACAACAGGAGGAGCGACCTGGGCGGAGAACCTGGCAGAGAACAACAGGAGGGGCCACCTGGGCACAGAACTTGGAGGACAACCTGGAGGAGAATGACAGGAGGAGCGACCTGGGCACAGAACGTGGAGGAGAACCTGGAGGACAACCTGAAGGAGAACGACAGCAGGGGCCACCTCGGGGCAGAACTTGGAGGAGATCCTGGAGGAGAACGACAGGAGGAGCAACCTGGTCACAGAACTTGGAGGAGAACGACTGGAGGGACCACCTGGGCGGAGAACTTGGAGAACCTGGAGGAGAACGACAGGAGGAGCAACCTGGGCACAGAACGTGGAAGAGAACCTGGAGGAGAACGACAGGAGGAGCCACCTGGGGGCAGAACTTGGAGGAGATCCTGGAGAACGACAGGAGGGGCCACCTGGGCGGAGAACTTGGAGAACCTGGAGGAGAACGACAGGAGGAGCGACCTGGGCACAGAACGTGGAGGAGAACCTGGAGGAGAACCTGAAGGAGAACGACAGGAGGAGCGACCTGGGCACAGAACGTGGAGGAGAACCTGGAGGAGAACAAAAGGAGGAGAAACCTGGGCACAGAACTTGGAGAAGAACGTGGAGGAGAACCTGGAGGAGAAAAAAAGGAGGAGAAACCTGGGCACAGAACTTGGAGAAGAACCTGGAGGAGAACGACAGGAGGAGCGACCTGGGCACAGAACGTGGAGGAGATCCTGGAGGAGAACGACAGGAGGAGCCACCTGGGGGCAGAACTTGGAGGAGATCCTGGAGGAGAACGACAGGAGGGCCCACCTGGGCGGAGAACCTGGAGAACCTGGAGGAGAACGAAAGGAGGAGCAACCTGGGCACAGAACGTGGAGGAGATCCTGGAGGAGAACGACAGGAGGGGCCACCTGGGCGGAGAACTTGGAGAACCTGGAGGAGAACAACAGGAGGAGCGACCTGGGCGGAGAACCTGGCAGAGAACAACAGGAGGGGCCACCTGGGCACAGAACTTGGAGGACAACCTGGAGGAGAATGACAGGAGGAGCGACCTGGGCACAGAACGTGGAGGAGAACCTGGAGGACAACCTGAAGGAGAACGACAGCAGGGGCCACCTCGGGGCAGAACTTGGAGGAGATCCTGGAGGAGAACGACAGGAGGAGCAACCTGGTCACAGAACTTGGAGGAGAACGACTGGAGGGACCACCTGGGCGGAGAACTTGGAGAACCTGGAGGAGAACGACAGGAGGAGCAACCTGGGCACAGAACGTGGAAGAGAACCTGGAGGAGAACGACAGGAGGAGCCACCTGGGGGCAGAACTTGGAGGAGATCCTGGAGAACGACAGGAGGGGCCACCTGGGCGGAGAACTTGGAGAACCTGGAGGAGAACGACAGGAGGAGCGACCTGGGCACAGAACGTGGAGGAGAACATGGAGGAGAACCTGAAGGAGAACGACAGGAGGAGCGACCTGGGCACAGAACGTGGAGGAGAACCTGGAGGAGAACAAAAGGAGGAGAAACCTGGGCACAGAACTTGGAGAAGAACGTGGAGGAGAACCTGGAGGAGAAAAAAAGGAGGAGAAACCTGGGCACAGAACTTGGAGAAGAACCTGGAGGAGAACGACAGGAGGAGCGACCTGGGCACAGAACGTGGAGGAGATCCTGGAGGAGAACGACAGGAGGAGCCACCTGGGGGCAGAACTTGGAGGAGATCCTGGAGGAGAACGACAGGAGGGCCCACCTGGGCGGAGAACCTGGAGGAGAACGACAGGAGGAGCAACCTGGGCACAGAACGTGGAGGAGATCCTGGAGGAGAACGACAGGAGGGGCCACCTGGGCGGAGAACTTGGAGAACCTGGAGGAGAACAACAGGAGGAGCGACCTGGGCGGAGAACCTGGCAGAGAACAACAGGAGGGGCCACCTGGGCACAGAACTTGGAGGACAACCTGGAGGAGAATGACAGGAGGAGCGACCTGGGCACAGAACGTGGAGGAGAACCTGGAGGACAACCTGAAGGAGAACGACAGCAGGGGCCACCTCGGGGCAGAACTTGGAGGAGATCCTGGAGGAGAACGACAGGAGGAGCAACCTGGTCACAGAACTTGGAGGAGAACGACTGGAGGGACCACCTGGGCGGAGAACTTGGAGAACCTGGAGGAGAACGACAGGAGGAGCAACCTGGGCACAGAACGTGGAAGAGAACCTGGAGGAGAACGACAGGAGGAGCCACCTGGGGGCAGAACTTGGAGGAGATCCTGGAGAACGACAGGAGGGGCCACCTGGGCGGAGAACTTGGAGAACCTGGAGGAGAACGACAGGAGGAGCGACCTGGGTACAGAACGTGGAGGAGAACCTGGAGGAGAACCTGAAGGAGAACGACAGGAGGAGCGACCTGGGCACAGAACGTGGAGGAGAACCTGGAGGAGAACAAAAGGAGGAGAAACCTGGGCACAGAACTTGGAGAAGAACGTGGAGGAGAACCTGGAGGAGAAAAAAAGGAGGAGAAACCTGGGCACAGAACTTGGAGAAGAACCTGGAGGAGAACGACAGGAGGAGCGACCTGGGCACAGAACGTGGAGGAGATCCTGGAGGAGAACGACAGGAGGAGCCACCTGGGGGCAGAACTTGGAGGAGATCCTGGAGGAGAACGACAGGAGGGCCCACCTGGGCGGAGAACCTGGAGAACCTGGAGGAGAACGACAGGAGGAGCGACCTGGGCGGAGAACGTGGAGGAGAACGACAGGAGGAGCGACCTGGGGGCAGAACTTGGAGGAGATCCTGGAGGAGAACGACAGGAGGGCCCACCTGGGCGGAGAACCTGGAGAACCTGGAGGAGAACGACAGGAGGAGCAACCTGGGCACAGAACGTGGAGGAGATCCTGGAGGAGAACGACAGGAGGGGCCACCTGGGCGGAGAACTTGGAGAACCTGGAGGAGAACGACAGGAGGAGCAACCTGGGCACAGAACGTGGAGGAGAACCTAGAGGAGAACGACAGGAGGAGCCACCTGGGGGCAGAACTTGGAGGAGATCCTGGAGGAGAACGACAGGAGGGGCCACCTGGGCGGAGAACTTGGAGAACCTGGAGGAGAACGACAGGAGGAGCGACCTGGGCACAGAACGTGGAGGAGAACCTGGAGGAGAACCTGAAGGAGAACGACAGGAGGAGCGACCTGGGCACAGAACGTGGAGGAGAACCTGGAGGAGAACAAAAGGAGGAGAAACCTGGGCACAGAACTTGGAGAAGAACGTGGAGGAGAACCTGGAGGAGAAAAAAAGGAGGAGAAACCTGGGCACAGAACTTGGAGAAGAACCTGGAGGAGAACGACAGGAGGAGCAACCTGGGCACAGAACGTGGAGGAGATCCTGGAGGAGAACGACAGGAGGGCCCACCTGGGCGGAGAACCTGGAGAACCTGGAGGAGAACGACAGGAGGAGCAACCTGGGCACAGAACGTGGAGGAGATCCTGGAGGAGAACGACAGGAGGGGCCACCTGGGCGGAGAACTTGGAGAACCTGGAGGAGAACAACAGGAGGAGCGACCTGGGCGGAGAACCTGGCAGAGAACAACAGGAGGGGCCACCTGGGCACAGAACTTGGAGGACAACCTGGAGGAGAATGACAGGAGGAGCGACCTGGGCACAGAACGTGGAGGAGAACCTGGAGGACAACCTGAAGGAGAACGACAGCAGGGGCCACCTCGGGGCAGAACTTGGAGGAGATCCTGGAGGAGAACGACAGGAGGAGCAACCTGGTCACAGAACTTGGAGGAGAACGACTGGAGGGACCACCTGGGCGGAGAACTTGGAGAACCTGGAGGAGAACGACAGGAGGAGCAACCTGGGCACAGAACGTGGAAGAGAACCTGGAGGAGAACGACAGGAGGAGCCACCTGGGGGCAGAACTTGGAGGAGATCCTGGAGAACGACAGGAGGGGCCACCTGGGCGGAGAACTTGGAGAACCTGGAGGAGAACGACAGGAGGAGCGACCTGGGCACAGAACGTGGAGGAGAACCTGGAGGAGAACCTGAAGGAGAACGACAGGAGGAGCGAACTGGGCACAGAACGTGGAGGAGAACCTGGAGGAGAACAAAAGGAGGAGAAACCTGGGCACAGAACTTGGAGAAGAACGTGGAGGAGAATCTGGAGGAGAAAAAAAGGAGGAGAAACCTGGGCACAGAACTTGGAGAAGAACCTGGAGGAGAACGACAGGAGGAGCGACCTGGGCACAGAACGTGGAGGAGATCCTGGAGGAGAACGACAGGAGGAGCCACCTGGGGGCAGAACTTGGAGGAGATCCTGGAGGAGAACGACAGGAGGGCCCACCTGGGCGGAGAACCTGGAGAACCTGGAGGAGAACGACAGGAGGAGCAACCTGGGCACAGAACGTGGAGGAGATCCTGGAGGAGAACGACAGGAGGGGCCACCTGGGCGGAGAACTTGGAGAACCTGGAGGAGAACAACAGGAGGAGCGACCTGGGCGGAGAACCTGGCAGAGAACAACAGGAGGGGCCACCTGGGCACAGAACTTGGAGGACAACCTGGAGGAGAATGACAGGAGGAGCGACCTGGGCACAGAACGTGGAGGAGAACCTGGAGGACAACCTGAAGGAGAACGACAGCAGGGGCCACCTCGGGGCAGAACTTGGAGGAGATCCTGGAGGAGAACGACAGGAGGAGCAACCTGGTCACAGAACTTGGAGGAGAACGACTGGAGGGACCACCTGGGCGGAGAACTTGGAGAACCTGGAGGAGAACGACAGGAGGAGCAACCTGGGCACAGAACGTGGAAGAGAACCTGGAGGAGAACGACAGGAGGAGCCACCTGGGGGCAGAACTTGGAGGAGATCCTGGAGAACGACAGGAGGGGCCACCTGGGCGGAGAACTTGGAGAACCTGGAGGAGAACGACAGGAGGAGCGACCTGGGCGGAGAACCTGGCAGAGAACAACAGGAGGGGCCACCTGGGCACAGAACTTGGAGGACAACCTGGAGGAGAATGACAGGAGGAGCGGCCTGGGCACAGAACGTGGAGGAGAACCTGGAGGAGAACCTGAAGGAGAACGACAGGAGGAGCGACCTGGGCACAGAACGTGGAGGAGAACCTGGAGGAGAACAAAAGGAGGAGCAACCTGGGCACAGAACTTGGAGGAGAACCTGGAGGAGAACGACAGGAGGAGCCACCTGGGGGCAGAACTTGGAGAACCTGGAGGAGAACGACAGGAGGAGCGACCTGGGCGGAGAACTTGGAGAACCTGGAGGAGAACGACAGGAGGAGCGACCTGGGCGGAGAACTTGGAGAACCTGGAGGAGAACGACAGGAGGAGCAACCTGGGCGCAGAACGTGGAGGAGAACCTGGAGGAGAACAAAAGGAGGAGCAACCTGGGCACAGAACTTGGAGGAGAACCTGGAGGAGAACGACAGGAGGAGCCACCTGGGGGCAGAACTTGGAGGAGATCCTGGAGAACGACAGGAGGGGCCACCTGGGCGGAGAACTTTGAGAACCTGGAGGAGAACGACAGGAGGAGTGACCTGGGCGGAGAACGTGGAGGAGAACGATAGGAGGGGCAACCTGTGCGCAGCATCTGGAGGAGAACCTGGAGGAAAACGACAGGAGGAGCGACCTGGGCACAGAACGTGGAGGAGAACCTGGAGGAGAACAAAAGGAGGAGCAACCTGGGCACAGAACTTGGAGGAGAACCTGGAGGAGAACGACAGGAGGAGCAACCTGGGCACAGAACGTGGAGGAGAACCTGGAGGAGAACGACAGGAGGAGCCACCTGGGGGCAGAACTTGGAGGAGATCCTGGAGGAGAACGACAGGAGGGGCCACCTGGGCGGAGAACTTGGAGAACCTGGAGGAGAACGACAGGAGGAGCAACCTGGGCGGAGAACGTGGAGGAGAACGACAGGAGGAGCGACCTGGGCGCAGAACGTGGAGGAGATCCTGGAGGAGAACGACAGGAGGAGCGACCTGGGGGCAGAACTTGGAGGAGATCCTGGAGGAGAACGACAGGAGGGCCCACCTGGGCGGAGAACTTGGAGAACCTGGAGGGGAACGACAGGAGGAGCGACCTGGGCACAGAACGTGGAGTAGAACCAGAAAGAGAACGACAGGAGGGGCCACCTCGGGGCAGAACTTGGAGGAGATCCTGGAGGAGAACGACAGGAGGAGCGACCTGGTCACAGAACTTGGAGGAGAACGACTGGAGGAGCCACCTGGGGGCAGAACTTGGAGGAGATCCTGGAGGAGAACGACAGGAGGGGCCACCTGGGCGGAGAACTTGGAGAACCTGGAGGAGAACGACAGGAGGAGCGACCTGGGCGGAGAACGTGGAGGAGAACGACAGGAGGAGTGACCTGGGCGGAGAACGTGGAGGAGAACGATAGGAGGGGCAACCTGTGCGCAGCATCTGGAGGAGAACCTGGAGGAAAACGACAGGAGGAGCGACCTGGGCACAGAACGTGGAGGACATCCTGGAGGAGAACGACAGGAGGGGCCACCTGGGCGGAGAACTTGGAGAACCTGGAGGAGAACGACAGGAGGAGCGACCTGGGCGGAGAACCTGGCAGAGAACAACAGGAGGGGCCACCTGGGCACAGAACTTGGAGGACAACCTGGAGGAGAATGACAGGAGGAGCGACCTGGGCACAGAACGTGGAGGAGAACCTGAAGGAGAACCTGAAGGAGAACGACAGGAGGAGCGACCTGGGCACAGAACGTGGAGGAGAACCTGGAGGAGAACAAAAGGAGGAGCAACCTGGGCACAGAACTTGGAGGAGAACGACAGGAGGAGCAACCTGGGCACAGAACGTGGAGGAGAACCTGGAGGAGAACGACAGGAGGAGCCACCTGGGGGCAGAACTTGGAGGAGATCCTGGAGGAGAACGACAGGAGGGGCCACCTGGGCGGAGAACTTGGAGAACCTGGAGGAGAACGACAGGAGGCGCGACCTGGGCGGAGAACGTGGAGGAGAACGACAGGAGGGGCCACCTGGGCGGAGAACTTGGAGAACCTGGAGGAGAACGACAGGAGGAGCGACCTGGGCGGAGAACGTGGAGGAGAACGATAGGAGGGGCAACCTGTGCCCAGCATCTGGCGGAGAACGTGGAGAAGAACGACAGGAGGAGCGACCTGGGAACAGAACGTGGAGGAGATCCTGGAGGAGAATGACAGGAGGAGCGACCTGGGGGCAGAACTTGGAGGAGATCCTGGAGGAGAACGACAGGAGGGCCCACCTGGGCGGAGAACCTGGAGAACCTGGAGGAGAACGACAGGAGGAGCAACCTGGGCACTGAACGTGGAGGAGAACCAGGAAGAGAACGACAGGAGGAGCCACCCGGGGGCAGAACTTGGAGGAGATCCTGGAGGAGAACGACAGGAGGGCCCACCTGGGGGCAGAACTTGGAGAAGAACCTTGAGGAGAACGACAGGAGGAGGCACCTGGGTGCAGTACTTGGAGGAGAACCTTGAGGAGAACGACAGGAGAAGCGACCTGGGCACATAACGTGGAGGAGAACCTGGAGGAGAACGACAGGAGGAGCGACCTGGTCACAGAGCTTGGAGGAGAACGACAGGAGGGGCCACCTTGGCGGAGAACTTGGAGAACCTGAAGGAGAACGACAGGAGGAGCAACCTGGGCGCAGAACGTGGAGGAGAACCTGGAGGAGAACGACAGGAGGAGCCACCTGGGGGCAGAACTTGGAGGAGATCCTGGAGAACGACAGGAGGGGCCACCTGGGCGGAGAACTTGGAGAACCTGGAGGAGAACGACAGGAGGAGTGACCTGGGCGGAGAACGTGGAGGAGAACGATAGGAGGGGCAACCTGTGCGCAGCATCTGGAGGAGAACCTGGAGGAAAACGACAGGAGGAGCGACCTGGGCACAGAACGTGGAGGAGAACCTGGAGGAGAACAAAAGGAGGAGCAACCTGGGCACAGAACTTGGAGGAGAACCTGGAGGAGAACGACAGGAGGAGCAACCTGGGCACAGAACGTGGAGGAGAACCTGGAGGAGAACGACAGGAGGAGCCACCTGGGGGCAGAACTTGGAGGAGATCCTGGAGGAGAACGACAGGAGGGGCCACCTGGGCGGAGAACTTGGAGAACCTGGAGGAGAACGACAGGAGGAGCAACCTGGGCGGAGAACGTGGAGGAGAACGACAGGAGGAGCGACCTGGGCACAGAACGTGGAGGAGATCCTGGAGGAGAACGACAGGAGGAGCCACCTGGGGGCAGAACTTGGAGGAGATCCTGGAGGAGAACGACAGGAGGGCCCACCTGGGCGGAGAACCTGGAGAACCTGGAGGAGAACGACAGGAGGAGCGACCTGGGCGGAGAACGTGGAGGAGAACGACAGGAGGAGCGACCTGGGGGCAGAACTTGGAGGAGATCCTGGAGGAGAACGACAGGAGGGCCCACCTGGGCGGAGAACCTGGAGAACCTGGAGGAGAACGACAGGAGGAGCAACCTGGGCACAGAACGTGGAGGAGATCCTGGAGGAGAACGACAGGAGGGGCCACCTGGGCGGAGAACTTGGAGAACCTGGAGGAGAACGACAGGAGGAGCAACCTGGGCACAGAACGTGGAGGAGAACCTAGAGGAGAACGACAGGAGGAGCCACCTGGGGGCAGAACTTGGAGGAGATCCTGGAGGAGAACGACAGGAGGGGCCACCTGGGCGGAGAACTTGGAGAACCTGGAGGAGAACGACAGGAGGAGCGACCTGGGCACAGAACGTGGAGGAGAACCTGGAGGAGAACCTGAAGGAGAACGACAGGAGGAGCGACCTGGGCACAGAACGTGGAGGAGAACCTGGAGGAGAACAAAAGGAGGAGAAACCTGGGCACAGAACTTGGAGAAGAACGTGGAGGAGAACCTGGAGGAGAAAAAAAGGAGGAGAAACCTGGGCACAGAACTTGGAGAAGAACCTGGAGGAGAACGACAGGAGGAGCAACCTGGGCACAGAACGTGGAGGAGATCCTGGAGGAGAACGACAGGAGGGCCCACCTGGGCGGAGAACCTGGAGAACCTGGAGGAGAACGACAGGAGGAGCAACCTGGGCACAGAACGTGGAGGAGATCCTGGAGGAGAACGACAGGAGGGGCCACCTGGGCGGAGAACTTGGAGAACCTGGAGGAGAACAACAGGAGGAGCGACCTGGGCGGAGAACCTGGCAGAGAACAACAGGAGGGGCCACCTGGGCACAGAACTTGGAGGACAACCTGGAGGAGAATGACAGGAGGAGCGACCTGGGCACAGAACGTGGAGGAGAACCTGGAGGACAACCTGAAGGAGAACGACAGCAGGGGCCACCTCGGGGCAGAACTTGGAGGAGATCCTGGAGGAGAACGACAGGAGGAGCAACCTGGTCACAGAACTTGGAGGAGAACGACTGGAGGGACCACCTGGGCGGAGAACTTGGAGAACCTGGAGGAGAACGACAGGAGGAGCAACCTGGGCACAGAACGTGGAAGAGAACCTGGAGGAGAACGACAGGAGGAGCCACCTGGGGGCAGAACTTGGAGGAGATCCTGGAGAACGACAGGAGGGGCCACCTGGGCGGAGAACTTGGAGAACCTGGAGGAGAACGACAGGAGGAGCGACCTGGGCACAGAACGTGGAGGAGAACCTGGAGGAGAACCTGAAGGAGAACGACAGGAGGAGCGAACTGGGCACAGAACGTGGAGGAGAACCTGGAGGAGAACAAAAGGAGGAGAAACCTGGGCACAGAACTTGGAGAAGAACGTGGAGGAGAATCTGGAGGAGAAAAAAAGGAGGAGAAACCTGGGCACAGAACTTGGAGAAGAACCTGGAGGAGAACGACAGGAGGAGCGACCTGGGCACAGAACGTGGAGGAGATCCTGGAGGAGAACGACAGGAGGAGCCACCTGGGGGCAGAACTTGGAGGAGATCCTGGAGGAGAACGACAGGAGGGCCCACCTGGGCGGAGAACCTGGAGAACCTGGAGGAGAACGACAGGAGGAGCAACCTGGGCACAGAACGTGGAGGAGATCCTGGAGGAGAACGACAGGAGGGGCCACCTGGGCGGAGAACTTGGAGAACCTGGAGGAGAACAACAGGAGGAGCGACCTGGGCGGAGAACCTGGCAGAGAATAACAGGAGGGGCCACCTGGGCACAGAACTTGGAGGACAACCTGGAGGAGAATGACAGGAGGAGCGACCTGGGCACAGAACGTGGAGGAGAACCTGGAGGACAACCTGAAGGAGAACGACAGCAGGGGCCACCTCGGGGCAGAACTTGGAGGAGATCCTGGAGGAGAACGACAGGAGGAGCAACCTGGTCACAGAACTTGGAGGAGAACGACTGGAGGGACCACCTGGGCGGAGAACTTGGAGAACCTGGAGGAGAACGACAGGAGGAGCAACCTGGGCACAGAACGTGGAAGAGAACCTGGAGGAGAACGACAGGAGGAGCCACCTGGGGGCAGAACTTGGAGGAGATCCTGGAGAACGACAGGAGGGGCCACCTGGGCGGAGAACTTGGAGAACCTGGAGGAGAACGACAGGAGGAGCGACCTGGGCGGAGAACCTGGCAGAGAACAACAGGAGGGGCCACCTGGGCACAGAACTTGGAGGACAACCTGGAGGAGAATGACAGGAGGAGCGGCCTGGGCACAGAACGTGGAGGAGAACCTGGAGGAGAACCTGAAGGAGAACGACAGGAGGAGCGACCTGGGCACAGAACGTGGAGGAGAACCTGGAGGAGAACAAAAGGAGGAGCAACCTGGGCACAGAACTTGGAGGAGAACCTGGAGGAGAACGACAGGAGGAGCCACCTGGGGGCAGAACTTGGAGAACCTGGAGGAGAACGACAGGAGGAGCGACCTGGGCGGAGAACTTGGAGAACCTGGAGGAGAACGACAGGAGGAGCGACCTGGGCGGAGAACTTGGAGAACCTGGAGGAGAACGACAGGAGGAGCAACCTGGGCGCAGAACGTGGAGGAGAACCTGGAGGAGAACAAAAGGAGGAGCAACCTGGGCACAGAACTTGGAGGAGAACCTGGAGGAGAACGACAGGAGGAGCCACCTGGGGGCAGAACTTGGAGGAGATCCTGGAGAACGACAGGAGGGGCCACCTGGGCGGAGAACTTTGAGAACCTGGAGGAGAACGACAGGAGGAGTGACCTGGGCGGAGAACGTGGAGGAGAACGATAGGAGGGGCAACCTGTGCGCAGCATCTGGAGGAGAACCTGGAGGAAAACGACAGGAGGAGCGACCTGGGCACAGAACGTGGAGGAGAACCTGGAGGAGAACAAAAGGAGGAGCAACCTGGGCACAGAACTTGGAGGAGAACCTGGAGGAGAACGACAGGAGGAGCAACCTGGGCACAGAACGTGGAGGAGAACCTGGAGGAGAACGACAGGAGGAGCCACCTGGGGGCAGAACTTGGAGGAGATCCTGGAGGAGAACGACAGGAGGGGCCACCTGGGCGGAGAACTTGGAGAACCTGGAGGAGAACGACAGGAGGAGCAACCTGGGCGGAGAACGTGGAGGAGAACGACAGGAGGAGCGACCTGGGCGCAGAACGTGGAGGAGATCCTGGAGGAGAACGACAGGAGGAGCGACCTGGGGGCAGAACTTGGAGGAGATCCTGGAGGAGAACGACAGGAGGGCCCACCTGGGCGGAGAACTTGGAGAACCTGGAGGGGAACGACAGGAGGAGCGACCTGGGCACAGAACGTGGAGTAGAACCAGAAAGAGAACGACAGGAGGGGCCACCTCGGGGCAGAACTTGGAGGAGATCCTGGAGGAGAACGACAGGAGGAGCGACCTGGTCACAGAACTTGGAGGAGAACGACTGGAGGAGCCACCTGGGGGCAGAACTTGGAGGAGATCCTGGAGGAGAACGACAGGAGGGGCCACCTGGGCGGAGAACTTGGAGAACCTGGAGGAGAACGACAGGAGGAGCGACCTGGGCGGAGAACGTGGAGGAGAACGACAGGAGGAGTGACCTGGGCGGAGAACGTGGAGGAGAACGATAGGAGGGGCAACCTGTGCGCAGCATCTGGAGGAGAACCTGGAGGAAAACGACAGGAGGAGCGACCTGGGCACAGAACGTGGAGGACATCCTGGAGGAGAACGACAGGAGGGGCCACCTGGGCGGAGAACTTGGAGAACCTGGAGGAGAACGACAGGAGGAGCGACCTGGGCGGAGAACCTGGCAGAGAACAACAGGAGGGGCCACCTGGGCACAGAACTTGGAGGACAACCTGGAGGAGAATGACAGGAGGAGCGACCTGGGCACAGAACGTGGAGGAGAACCTGAAGGAGAACCTGAAGGAGAACGACAGGAGGAGCGACCTGGGCACAGAACGTGGAGGAGAACCTGGAGGAGAACAAAAGGAGGAGCAACCTGGGCACAGAACTTGGAGGAGAACGACAGGAGGAGCAACCTGGGCACAGAACGTGGAGGAGAACCTGGAGGAGAACGACAGGAGGAGCCACCTGGGGGCAGAACTTGGAGGAGATCCTGGAGGAGAACGACAGGAGGGGCCACCTGGGCGGAGAACTTGGAGAACCTGGAGGAGAACGACAGGAGGCGCGACCTGGGCGGAGAACGTGGAGGAGAACGACAGGAGGGGCCACCTGGGCGGAGAACTTGGAGAACCTGGAGGAGAACGACAGGAGGAGCGACCTGGGCGGAGAACGTGGAGGAGAACGATAGGAGGGGCAACCTGTGCCCAGCATCTGGCGGAGAACGTGGAGAAGAACGACAGGAGGAGCGACCTGGGAACAGAACGTGGAGGAGATCCTGGAGGAGAATGACAGGAGGAGCGACCTGGGGGCAGAACTTGGAGGAGATCCTGGAGGAGAACGACAGGAGGGCCCACCTGGGCGGAGAACCTGGAGAACCTGGAGGAGAACGACAGGAGGAGCAACCTGGGCACTGAACGTGGAGGAGAACCAGGAAGAGAACGACAGGAGGAGCCACCCGGGGGCAGAACTTGGAGGAGATCCTGGAGGAGAACGACAGGAGGGCCCACCTGGGGGCAGAACTTGGAGAAGAACCTTGAGGAGAACGACAGGAGGAGGCACCTGGGTGCAGTACTTGGAGGAGAACCTTGAGGAGAACGACAGGAGAAGCGACCTGGGCACATAACGTGGAGGAGAACCTGGAGGAGAACGACAGGAGGAGCGACCTGGTCACAGAGCTTGGAGGAGAACGACAGGAGGGGCCACCTTGGCGGAGAACTTGGAGAACCTGAAGGAGAACGACAGGAGGAGCAACCTGGGCGCAGAACGTGGAGGAGAACCTGGAGGAGAACGACAGGAGGAGCCACCTGGGGGCAGAACTTGGAGGAGATCCTGGAGAACGACAGGAGGGGCCACCTGGGCGGAGAACTTGGAGAACCTGGAGGAGAACGACAGGAGGAGTGACCTGGGCGGAGAACGTGGAGGAGAACGATAGGAGGGGCAACCTGTGCGCAGCATCTGGAGGAGAACCTGGAGGAAAACGACAGGAGGAGCGACCTGGGCACAGAACGTGGAGGAGAACCTGGAGGAGAACAAAAGGAGGAGCAACCTGGGCACAGAACTTGGAGGAGAACCTGGAGGAGAACGACAGGAGGAGCAACCTGGGCACAGAACGTGGAGGAGAACCTGGAGGAGAACGACAGGAGGAGCCACCTGGGGGCAGAACTTGGAGGAGATCCTGGAGGAGAACGACAGGAGGGGCCACCTGGGCGGAGAACTTGGAGAACCTGGAGGAGAACGACAGGAGGAGCAACCTGGGCGGAGAACGTGGAGGAGAACGACAGGAGGAGCGACCTGGGCGCAGAACGTGGAGGAGATCCTGGAGGAGAACGACAGGAGGAGCGACCTGGGGGCAGAACGTGGAGGAGATCCTGGAGGAGAACGACAGGAGGGGCCACCTGGGCGGAGAACTTGGAGAACCGGGAGGAGAACGACAGGAGGAGCGACCTGGGCGGAGAACGTGGAGGAGAACGATAGGAGGGGCAACCTGTGCACAGCATCTGGCGGAGAACGTGGAGAAGAACGACAGGAGGAGCGACCTGGGCACAGAACGTGGAGGAGATCCTGGAGGAGAATGACAGGAGTAGCGACCTGGGGGCAGAACTTGGAGGAGATCCTGGAGGAGAACGACAGGAGGGGCCACCTGGGCGGAGAACTTTGAGAACCTGGAGGAGAACGACAGGAGGAGTGACCTGGGCGGAGAACGTGGAGGAGAACGATAGGAGGGGCAACCTGTGCGCAGCATCTGGAGGAGAACCTGGAGGAAAACGACAGGAGGAGCGACCTGGGCACAGAACGTGGAGGAGAACCTGGAGGAGAACAAAAGGAGGAGCAACCTGGGCACAGAACTTGGAGGAGAACCTGGAGGAGAATGACAGGAGGAGCAACCTGGGCACAGAACGTGGAGGAGAACCTGGAGGAGAACGACAGGAGGAGCCACCTGGGGGCAGAACTTGGAGGAGATCCTGGAGGAGAACGACAGGAGGGGCCACCTGGGCGGAGAACTTGGAGAACCTGGAGGAGAACGACAGGAGGAGCAACCTGGGCGGAGAACGTGGAGGAGAACGACAGGAGGAGCGACCTGGGAACAGAACGTGGAGGAGATCCTGGAGGAGAATGACAGGAGGAGCGACCTGGGGGCAGAACTTGGAGGAGATCCTGGAGGAGAACGACAGGAGGGCCCACCTGGGCGGAGAACCTGGAGAACCTGGAGGAGAACGACAGGAGGAGCAACCTGGGCACTGAACGTGGAGGAGAACCAGGAAGAGAACGACAGGAGGAGCCACCCGGGGGCAGAACTTGGAGGAGATCCTGGAGGAGAACGACAGGAGGGCCCACCTGGGGGCAGAACTTGGAGAAGAACCTTGAGGAGAACGACAGGAGGAGGCACCTGGGTGCAGTACTTGGAGGAGAACCTTGAGGAGAACGACAGGAGAAGCGACCTGGGCACATAACGTGGAGGAGAACCTGGAGGAGAACGACAGGAGGAGCGACCTGGTCACAGAGCTTGGAGGAGAACGACAGGAGGGGCCACCTTGGCAGAGAACTTGGAGAACCTGAAGGAGAACGACAGGAGGAGCAACCTGGGCGCAGAACGTGGAGGAGAACCTGGAGGAGAACGACAGGAGGAGCCACCTGGGGGCAGAACTTGGAGGAGATCCTGGAGAACGACAGGAGGGGCCACCTGGGCGGAGAACTTGGAGAACCTGGAGGAGAACGACAGGAGGAGTGACCTGGGCGGAGAACGTGGAGGAGAACGATAGGAGGGGCAACCTGTGCGCAGCATCTGGAGGAGAACCTGGAGGAAAACGACAGGAGGAGCGACCTGGGCACAGAACGTGGAGGAGAACCTGGAGGAGAACAAAAGGAGGAGCAACCTGGGCACAGAACTTGGAGGAGAACCTGGAGGAGAACGACAGGAGGAGCAACCTGGGCACAGAACGTGGAGGAGAACCTGGAGGAGAACGACAGGAGGAGCCACCTGGGGGCAGAACTTGGAGGAGATCCTGGAGGAGAACGACAGGAGGGGCCACCTGGGCGGAGAACTTGGAGAACCTGGAGGAGAACGACAGGAGGAGCAACCTGGGTGGAGAACGTGGAGGAGAACGACAGGAGGAGCGACCTGGGCGCAGAACGTGGAGGAGATCCTGGAGGAGAACGACAGGAGGAGCGACCTGGGGGCAGAACGTGGAGGAGATCCTGGAGGAGAACGACAGGAGGGGCCACCTGGGCGGAGAACTTGGAGAACCGGGAGGAGAACGACAGGAGGAGCGACCTGGGCGGAGAACGTGGAGGAGAACGATAGGAGGGGCAACCTGTGCACAGCATCTGGCGGAGAACGTGGAGAAGAACGACAGGAGGAGCGACCTGGGCACAGAACGTGGAGGAGATCCTGGAGGAGAATGACAGGAGTAGCGACCTGGGGGCAGAACTTGGAGGAGATCCTGGAGGAGAACGACAGGAGGGCCCACCTGGGCGGAGAACCTGGAGAACCTGGAGGAGAAAGACAGGAGGAGCAACCTGGGCACTGAACGTGGAGGAGAACCAGGAAGAGAACGACAGGAGGAGCCACCCGGGGGCAGAACTTGGAGGAGATCCTGGAGGAGAACGACAGGAGGGCCCACCTGGGGGCAGAACTTGGAGAAGAACCTTGAGGAGAACGACAGGAGGAGCCACCTGGGCGGAGAACTTGGAGAACCTGGAGGAGAACGACAGGAGGAGCAACCTGGGCGGAGAACGTGGAGGAGAACGACAGGAGGAGCGACCTGGGCGCAGAACGTGGAGGAGATCCTGGAGGAGAACGACAGGAGGAGCGACCTGGGGGCAGAACTTGGAGGAGATCCTGGAGGAGAACGAAAGGAGGGCCCACCTGGGCGGAGAACTTGGAGAACCTGGAGGGGAACGACAGGAGGAGCGACCTGGGCACAGAACGTGGAGTAGAACCAGGAAGAGAACGACAGGAGGGGCCACCTCGGGGCAGAACTTGGAGGAGATCCTGAAGGAGAACGACAGGAGGAGCGACCTGGTCACAGAACTTGGAGGAGAACGACTGGAGGAGCCACCTGGGGGCAGAACTTGGAGGAGATCCTGGAGGAGAACGACAGGAGGAGCGACCTGGGCGGAGAACGTAGAGGAGAACGACAGGAGGAGCGACCTGGGCGGAGAACGTGGAGGAGAACGACAGGAGGAGCGACCTGGGCGCAGAACGTGGAGGAGATCCTGGAGGAGAACGACAGGAGAAGCGACCTGGGGGCAGAACTTGGAGGAGATCCTGGAGGAGAACGACAGGAGGGCCCACCTGGGCGGAGAACCTGGAGAACCTGGAGGAGAACGACAGGAGGAGCAACCTGGGCACAGAACGTGGAGGAGATCCTGGAGGAGAACGACAGGAGGGGCCACCTGGGCGGAGAACTTGGAGAACCTGGAGGAGAACAACAGGAGGAGCGACCTGGGCGGAGAACCTGGCAGAGAACAACAGGAGGGGCCACCTGGGCACAGAACTTGGAGGACAACCTGGAGGAGAATGACAGGAGGAGCGACCTGGGCACAGAACGTGGAGGAGAACCTGGAGGACAACCTGAAGGAGAACGACAGCAGGGGCCACCTCGGGGCAGAACTTGGAGGAGATCCTGGAGGAGAACGACAGGAGGAGCAACCTGGTCACAGAACTTGGAGGAGAACGACTGGAGGGACCACCTGGGCGGAGAACTTGGAGAACCTGGAGGAGAACGACAGGAGGAGCAACCTGGGCACAGAACGTGGAAGAGAACCTGGAGGAGAACGACAGGAGGAGCCACCTGGGGGCAGAACTTGGAGGAGATCCTGGAGAACGACAGGAGGGGCCACCTGGGCGGAGAACTTGGAGAACCTGGAGGAGAACGACAGGAGGAGCGACCTGGGCACAGAACGTGGAGGAGAACCTGGAGGAGAACCTGAAGGAGAACGACAGGAGGAGCGACCTGGGCACAGAACGTGGAGGAGAACCTGGAGGAGAACAAAAGGAGGAGAAACCTGGGCACAGAACTTGGAGAAGAACGTGGAGGAGAACCTGGAGGAGAAAAAAAGGAGGAGAAACCTGGGCACAGAACTTGGAGAAGAACCTGGAGGAGAACGACAGGAGGAGCGACCTGGGCACAGAACGTGGAGGAGATCCTGGAGGAGAACGACAGGAGGAGCCACCTGGGGGCAGAACTTGGAGGAGATCCTGGAGGAGAACGACAGGAGGGCCCACCTGGGCGGAGAACCTGGAGAACCTGGAGGAGAACGAAAGGAGGAGCAACCTGGGCACAGAACGTGGAGGAGATCCTGGAGGAGAACGACAGGAGGGGCCACCTGGGCGGAGAACTTGGAGAACCTGGAGGAGAACAACAGGAGGAGCGACCTGGGCGGAGAACCTGGCAGAGAACAACAGGAGGGGCCACCTGGGCACAGAACTTGGAGGACAACCTGGAGGAGAATGACAGGAGGAGCGACCTGGGCACAGAACGTGGAGGAGAACCTGGAGGACAACCTGAAGGAGAACGACAGCAGGGGCCACCTCGGGGCAGAACTTGGAGGAGATCCTGGAGGAGAACGACAGGAGGAGCAACCTGGTCACAGAACTTGGAGGAGAACGACTGGAGGGACCACCTGGGCGGAGAACTTGGAGAACCTGGAGGAGAACGACAGGAGGAGCAACCTGGGCACAGAACGTGGAAGAGAACCTGGAGGAGAACGACAGGAGGAGCCACCTGGGGGCAGAACTTGGAGGAGATCCTGGAGAACGACAGGAGGGGCCACCTGGGCGGAGAACTTGGAGAACCTGGAGGAGAACGACAGGAGGAGCGACCTGGGCACAGAACGTGGAGGAGAACATGGAGGAGAACCTGAAGGAGAACGACAGGAGGAGCGAACTGGGCACAGAACGTGGAGGAGAACCTGGAGGAGAACAAAAGGAGGAGAAACCTGGGCACAGAACTTGGAGAAGAACGTGGAGGAGAACCTGGAGGAGAAAAAAAGGAGGAGAAACCTGGGCACAGAACTTGGAGAAGAACCTGGAGGAGAACGACAGGAGGAGCGACCTGGGCACAGAACGTGGAGGAGATCCTGGAGGAGAACGACAGGAGGAGCCACCTGGGGGCAGAACTTGGAGGAGATCCTGGAGGAGAACGACAGGAGGGCCCACCTGGGCGGAGAACCTGGAGGAGAACGACAGGAGGAGCAACCTGGGCACAGAACGTGGAGGAGATCCTGGAGGAGAACGACAGGAGGGGCCACCTGGGCGGAGAACTTGGAGAACCTGGAGGAGAACAACAGGAGGAGCGACCTGGGCGGAGAACCTGGCAGAGAACAACAGGAGGGGCCACCTGGGCACAGAACTTGGAGGACAACCTGGAGGAGAATGACAGGAGGAGCGACCTGGGCACAGAACGTGGAGGAGAACCTGGAGGACAACCTGAAGGAGAACGACAGCAGGGGCCACCTCGGGGCAGAACTTGGAGGAGATCCTGGAGGAGAACGACAGGAGGAGCAACCTGGTCACAGAACTTGGAGGAGAACGACTGGAGGGACCACCTGGGCGGAGAACTTGGAGAACCTGGAGGAGAACGACAGGAGGAGCAACCTGGGCACAGAACGTGGAAGAGAACCTGGAGGAGAACGACAGGAGGAGCCACCTGGGGGCAGAACTTGGAGGAGATCCTGGAGAACGACAGGAGGGGCCACCTGGGCGGAGAACTTGGAGAACCTGGAGGAGAACGACAGGAGGAGCGACCTGGGTACAGAACGTGGAGGAGAACCTGGAGGAGAACCTGAAGGAGAACGACAGGAGGAGCGACCTGGGCACAGAACGTGGAGGAGAACCTGGAGGAGAACAAAAGGAGGAGAAACCTGGGCACAGAACTTGGAGAAGAACGTGGAGGAGAACCTGGAGGAGAAAAAAAGGAGGAGAAACCTGGGCACAGAACTTGGAGAAGAACCTGGAGGAGAACGACAGGAGGAGCGACCTGGGCACAGAACGTGGAGGAGATCCTGGAGGAGAACGACAGGAGGAGCCACCTGGGGGCAGAACTTGGAGGAGATCCTGGAGGAGAACGACAGGAGGGCCCACCTGGGCGGAGAACCTGGAGAACCTGGAGGAGAACGACAGGAGGAGCGACCTGGGCGGAGAACGTGGAGGAGAACGACAGGAGGAGCGACCTGGGGGCAGAACTTGGAGGAGATCCTGGAGGAGAACGACAGGAGGGCCCACCTGGGCGGAGAACCTGGAGAACCTGGAGGAGAACGACAGGAGGAGCAACCTGGGCACAGAACGTGGAGGAGATCCTGGAGGAGAACGACAGGAGGGGCCACCTGGGCGGAGAACTTGGAGAACCTGGAGGAGAACGACAGGAGGAGCAACCTGGGCACAGAACGTGGAGGAGAACCTAGAGGAGAACGACAGGAGGAGCCACCTGGGGGCAGAACTTGGAGGAGATCCTGGAGGAGAACGACAGGAGGGGCCACCTGGGCGGAGAACTTGGAGAACCTGGAGGAGAACGACAGGAGGAGCGACCTGGGCACAGAACGTGGAGGAGAACCTGGAGGAGAACCTGAAGGAGAACGACAGGAGGAGCGACCTGGGCACAGAACGTGGAGGAGAACCTGGAGGAGAACAAAAGGAGGAGAAACCTGGGCACAGAACTTGGAGAAGAACGTGGAGGAGAACCTGGAGGAGAAAAAAAGGAGGAGAAACCTGGGCACAGAACTTGGAGAAGAACCTGGAGGAGAACGACAGGAGGAGCAACCTGGGCACAGAACGTGGAGGAGATCCTGGAGGAGAACGACAGGAGGGCCCACCTGGGCGGAGAACCTGGAGAACCTGGAGGAGAACGACAGGAGGAGCAACCTGGGCACAGAACGTGGAGGAGATCCTGGAGGAGAACGACAGGAGGGGCCACCTGGGCGGAGAACTTGGAGAACCTGGAGGAGAACAACAGGAGGAGCGACCTGGGCGGAGAACCTGGCAGAGAACAACAGGAGGGGCCACCTGGGCACAGAACTTGGAGGACAACCTGGAGGAGAATGACAGGAGGAGCGACCTGGGCACAGAACGTGGAGGAGAACCTGGAGAACAACCTGAAGGAGAACGACAGCAGGGGCCACCTCGGGGCAGAACTTGGAGGAGATCCTGGAGGAGAACGACAGGAGGAGCAACCTGGTCACAGAACTTGGAGGAGAACGACTGGAGGGACCACCTGGGCGGAGAACTTGGAGAACCTGGAGGAGAACGACAGGAGGAGCAACCTGGGCACAGAACGTGGAAGAGAACCTGGAGGAGAACGACAGGAGGAGCCACCTGGGGGCAGAACTTGGAGGAGATCCTGGAGAACGACAGGAGGGGCCACCTGGGCGGAGAACTTGGAGAACCTGGAGGAGAACGACAGGAGGAGCGACCTGGGCACAGAACGTGGAGGAGAACCTGGAGGAGAACCTGAAGGAGAACGACAGGAGGAGCGAACTGGGCACAGAACGTGGAGGAGAACCTGGAGGAGAACAAAAGGAGGAGAAACCTGGGCACAGAACTTGGAGAAGAACGTGGAGGAGAATCTGGAGGAGAAAAAAAGGAGGAGAAACCTGGGCACAGAACTTGGAGAAGAACCTGGAGGAGAACGACAGGAGAAGCGACCTGGGCACAGAACGTGGAGGAGAACATGGAGGAGAACCTGAAGGAGAACGACAGGAGGAGCGACCTGGGCACAGAACGTGGAGGAGAACCTGGAGGAGAACAAAAGGAGGAGAAACCTGGGCACAGAACTTGGAGAAGAACGTGGAGGAGAACCTGGAGGAGAAAAAAAGGAGGAGAAACCTGGGCACAGAACTTGGAGAAGAACCTGGAGGAGAACGACAGGAGGAGCGACCTGGGCACAGAACGTGGAGGAGATCCTGGAGGAGAACGACAGGAGGAGCCACCTGGGGGCAGAACTTGGAGGAGATCCTGGAGGAGAACGACAGGAGGGCCCACCTGGGCGGAGAACCTGGAGGAGAACGACAGGAGGAGCAACCTGGGCACAGAACGTGGAGGAGATCCTGGAGGAGAACGACAGGAGGGGCCACCTGGGCGGAGAACTTGGAGAACCTGGAGGAGAACAACAGGAGGAGCGACCTGGGCGGAGAACCTGGCAGAGAACAACAGGAGGGGCCACCTGGGCACAGAACTTGGAGGACAACCTGGAGGAGAATGACAGGAGGAGCGACCTGGGCACAGAACGTGGAGGAGAACCTGGAGGACAACCTGAAGGAGAACGACAGCAGGGGCCACCTCGGGGCAGAACTTGGAGGAGATCCTGGAGGAGAACGACAGGAGGAGCAACCTGGTCACAGAACTTGGAGGAGAACGACTGGAGGGACCACCTGGGCGGAGAACTTGGAGAACCTGGAGGAGAACGACAGGAGGAGCAACCTGGGCACAGAACGTGGAAGAGAACCTGGAGGAGAACGACAGGAGGAGCCACCTGGGGGCAGAACTTGGAGGAGATCCTGGAGAACGACAGGAGGGGCCACCTGGGCGGAGAACTTGGAGAACCTGGAGGAGAACGACAGGAGGAGCGACCTGGGTACAGAACGTGGAGGAGAACCTGGAGGAGAACCTGAAGGAGAACGACAGGAGGAGCGACCTGGGCACAGAACGTGGAGGAGAACCTGGAGGAGAACAAAAGGAGGAGAAACCTGGGCACAGAACTTGGAGAAGAACGTGGAGGAGAACCTGGAGGAGAAAAAAAGGAGGAGAAACCTGGGCACAGAACTTGGAGAAGAACCTGGAGGAGAACGACAGGAGGAGCGACCTGGGCACAGAACGTGGAGGAGATCCTGGAGGAGAACGACAGGAGGAGCCACCTGGGGGCAGAACTTGGAGGAGATCCTGGAGGAGAACGACAGGAGGGCCCACCTGGGCGGAGAACCTGGAGAACCTGGAGGAGAACGACAGGAGGAGCGACCTGGGCACAGAACGTGGAGGAGAACCTGGAGGAGAACCTGAAGGAGAACGACAGGAGGAGCGAACTGGGCACAGAACGTGGAGGAGAACCTGGAGGAGAACAAAAGGAGGAGAAACCTGGGCACAGAACTTGGAGAAGAACGTGGAGGAGAATCTGGAGGAGAAAAAAAGGAGGAGAAACCTGGGCACAGAACTTGGAGAAGAACCTGGAGGAGAACGACAGGAGAAGCGACCTGGGCACAGAACGTGGAGGAGAACATGGAGGAGAACCTGAAGGAGAACGACAGGAGGAGCGACCTGGGCACAGAACGTGGAGGAGAACCTGGAGGAGAACAAAAGGAGGAGAAACCTGGGCACAGAACTTGGAGAAGAACGTGGAGGAGAACCTGGAGGAGAAAAAAAGGAGGAGAAACCTGGGCACAGAACTTGGAGAAGAACCTGGAGGAGAACGACAGGAGGAGCGACCTGGGCACAGAACGTGGAGGAGATCCTGGAGGAGAACGACAGGAGGAGCCACCTGGGGGCAGAACTTGGAGGAGATCCTGGAGGAGAACGACAGGAGGGCCCACCTGGGCGGAGAACCTGGAGGAGAACGACAGGAGGAGCAACCTGGGCACAGAACGTGGAGGAGATCCTGGAGGAGAACGACAGGAGGGGCCACCTGGGCGGAGAACTTGGAGAACCTGGAGGAGAACAACAGGAGGAGCGACCTGGGCGGAGAACCTGGCAGAGAACAACAGGAGGGGCCACCTGGGCACAGAACTTGGAGGACAACCTGGAGGAGAATGACAGGAGGAGCGACCTGGGCACAGAACGTGGAGGAGAACCTGGAGGAGAACCTGAAGGAGAACGACAGGAGGAGCGAACTGGGCACAGAACGTGGAGGAGAACCTGGAGGAGAACAAAAGGAGGAGAAACCTGGGCACAGAACTTGGAGAAGAACGTGGAGGAGAATCTGGAGGAGAAAAAAAGGAGGAGAAACCTGGGCACAGAACTTGGAGAAGAACCTGGAGGAGAACGACAGGAGAAGCGACCTGGGCACAGAACGTGGAGGAGATCCTGGAGGAGAACGACAGGAGGAGCCACCTGGGGGCAGAACTTGGAGGAGATCCTGGAGGAGAACGACAGGAGGGCCCACCTGGGCGGAGAACCTGGAGAACCTGGAGGAGAACGACAGGAGGAGCAACCTGGGCACAGAACGTGGAGGAGATCCTGGAGGAGAACGACAGGAGGGGCCACCTGGGCGGAGAACTTGGAGAACCTGGAGGAGAACAACAGGAGGAGCGACCTGGGCGGAGAACCTGGCAGAGAACAACAGGAGGGGCCACCTGGGCACAGAACTTGGAGGACAACCTGGAGGAGAATGACAGGAGGAGCGACCTGGGCACAGAACGTGGAGGAGAACCTGGAGGACAACCTGAAGGAGAACGACAGCAGGGGCCACCTCGGGGCAGAACTTGGAGGAGATCCTGGAGGAGAACGACAGGAGGAGCAACCTGGTCACAGAACTTGGAGGAGAACGACTGGAGGGACCACCTGGGCGGAGAACTTGGAGAACCTGGAGGAGAACGACAGGAGGAGCAACCTGGGCACAGAACGTGGAAGAGAACCTGGAGGAGAACGACAGGAGGAGCCACCTGGGGGCAGAACTTGGAGGAGATCCTGGAGAACGACAGGAGGGGCCACCTGGGCGGAGAACTTGGAGAACCTGGAGGAGAACGACAGGAGGAGCGACCTGGGCACAGAACGTGGAGGAGAACCTGGAGGAGAACCTGAAGGAGAACGACAGGAGGAGCGACCTGGGCACAGAACGTGGAGGAGAACCTGGAGGAGAACAAAAGGAGGAGAAACCTGGGCACAGAACTTGGAGAAGAACGTGGAGGAGAACCTGGAGGAGAAAAAAAGGAGGAGAAACCTGGGCACAGAACTTGGAGAAGAACCTGGAGGAGAACGACAGGAGGAGCGACCTGGGCACAGAACGTGGAGGAGATCCTGGAGGAGAACGACAGGAGGAGCCACCTGGGGGCAGAACTTGGAGGAGATCCTGGAGGAGAACGACAGGAGGGCCCACCTGGGCGGAGAACATGGAGAACCTGGAGGAGAACGAAAGGAGGAGCAACCTGGGCACAGAACGTGGAGGAGATCCTGGAGGAGAACGACAGGAGGGGCCACCTGGGCGGAGAACTTGGAGAACCTGGAGGAGAACAACAGGAGGAGCGACCTGGGCGGAGAACCTGGCAGAGAACAACAGGAGGGGCCACCTGGGCACAGAACTTGGAGGACAACCTGGAGGAGAATGACAGGAGGAGCGACCTGGGCACAGAACGTGGAGGAGAACCTGGAGGACAACCTGAAGGAGAACGACAGCAGGGGCCACCTCGGGGCAGAACTTGGAGGAGATCCTGGAGGAGAACGACAGGAGGAGCAACCTGGTCACAGAACTTGGAGGAGAACGACTGGAGGGACCACCTGGGCGGAGAACTTGGAGAACCTGGAGGAGAACGACAGGAGGAGCAACCTGGGCACAGAACGTGGAAGAGAACCTGGAGGAGAACGACAGGAGGAGCCACCTGGGGGCAGAACTTGGAGGAGATCCTGGAGAACGACAGGAGGGGCCACCTGGGCGGAGAACTTGGAGAACCTGGAGGAGAACGACAGGAGGAGCGACCTGGGCACAGAACGTGGAGGAGAACATGGAGGAGAACCTGAAGGAGAACGACAGGAGGAGCGACCTGGGCACAGAACGTGGAGGAGAACCTGGAGGAGAACAAAAGGAGGAGAAACCTGGGCACAGAACTTGGAGAAGAACGTGGAGGAGAACCTGGAGGAGAAAAAAAGGAGGAGAAACCTGGGCACAGAACTTGGAGAAGAACCTGGAGGAGAACGACAGGAGGAGCGACCTGGGCACAGAACGTGGAGGAGATCCTGGAGGAGAACGACAGGAGGAGCCACCTGGGGGCAGAACTTGGAGGAGATCCTGGAGGAGAACGACAGGAGGGCCCACCTGGGCGGAGAACCTGGAGGAGAACGACAGGAGGAGCAACCTGGGCACAGAACGTGGAGGAGATCCTGGAGGAGAACGACAGGAGGGGCCACCTGGGCGGAGAACTTGGAGAACCTGGAGGAGAACAACAGGAGGAGCGACCTGGGCGGAGAACCTGGCAGAGAACAACAGGAGGGGCCACCTGGGCACAGAACTTGGAGGACAACCTGGAGGAGAATGACAGGAGGAGCGACCTGGGCACAGAACGTGGAGGAGAACCTGGAGGACAACCTGAAGGAGAACGACAGCAGGGGCCACCTCGGGGCAGAACTTGGAGGAGATCCTGGAGGAGAACGACAGGAGGAGCAACCTGGTCACAGAACTTGGAGGAGAACGACTGGAGGGACCACCTGGGCGGAGAACTTGGAGAACCTGGAGGAGAACGACAGGAGGAGCAACCTGGGCACAGAACGTGGAAGAGAACCTGGAGGAGAACGACAGGAGGAGCCACCTGGGGGCAGAACTTGGAGGAGATCCTGGAGAACGACAGGAGGGGCCACCTGGGCGGAGAACTTGGAGAACCTGGAGGAGAACGACAGGAGGAGCGACCTGGGTACAGAACGTGGAGGAGAACCTGGAGGAGAACCTGAAGGAGAACGACAGGAGGAGCGACCTGGGCACAGAACGTGGAGGAGAACCTGGAGGAGAACAAAAGGAGGAGAAACCTGGGCACAGAACTTGGAGAAGAACGTGGAGGAGAACCTGGAGGAGAAAAAAAGGAGGAGAAACCTGGGCACAGAACTTGGAGAAGAACCTGGAGGAGAACGACAGGAGGAGCGACCTGGGCACAGAACGTGGAGGAGATCCTGGAGGAGAACGACAGGAGGAGCCACCTGGGGGCAGAACTTGGAGGAGATCCTGGAGGAGAACGACAGGAGGGCCCACCTGGGCGGAGAACCTGGAGAACCTGGAGGAGAACGACAGGAGGAGCGACCTGGGCGGAGAACGTGGAGGAGAACGACAGGAGGAGCGACCTGGGGGCAGAACTTGGAGGAGATCCTGGAGGAGAACGACAGGAGGGCCCACCTGGGCGGAGAACCTGGAGAACCTGGAGGAGAACGACAGGAGGAGCAACCTGGGCACAGAACGTGGAGGAGATCCTGGAGGAGAACGACAGGAGGGGCCACCTGGGCGGAGAACTTGGAGAACCTGGAGGAGAACGACAGGAGGAGCAACCTGGGCACAGAACGTGGAGGAGAACCTAGAGGAGAAGACAGGAGGAGCCACCTGGGGGCAGAACTTGGAGGAGATCCTGGAGGAGAACGACAGGAGGGGCCACCTGGGCGGAGAACTTGGAGAACCTGGAGGAGAACGACAGGAGGAGCGACCTGGGCACAGAACGTGGAGGAGAACCTGGAGGAGAACCTGAAGGAGAACGACAGGAGGAGCGACCTGGGCACAGAACGTGGAGGAGAACCTGGAGGAGAAAAAAAGGAGGAGAAACCTGGGCACAGAACTTGGAGAAGAACCTGGAGGAGAACGACAGGAGGAGCGACCTGGGCACAGAACGTGGAGGAGATCCTGGAGGAGAACGACAGGAGGAGCCACCTGGGGGCAGAACTTGGAGGAGATCCTGGAGGAGAACGACAGGAGGGCCCACCTGGGCGGAGAACCTGGAGGAGAACGACAGGAGGAGCAACCTGGGCACAGAACGTGGAGGAGATCCTGGAGGAGAACGACAGGAGGGGCCACCTGGGCGGAGAACTTGGAGAACCTGGAGGAGAACAACAGGAGGAGCGACCTGGGCGGAGAACCTGGCAGAGAACAACAGGAGGGGCCACCTGGGCACAGAACTTGGAGGACAACCTGGAGGAGAACGACAGGAGGAGCGACCTGGGCACAGAACGTGGAGGAGAACCTGGAGGAGAACCTGAAGGAGAACGACAGGAGGAGCGACCTGGGCACAGAACGTGGAGGAGAACCTGGAGGAGAACAAAAGGAGGAGAAACCTGGGCACAGAACTTGGAGAAGAACCTGGAGGAGAACGAAAGGAGGAGCAACCTGGGCACAGAACATGGAGGAGAACCTGGAGGAGAACGACAGGAGGAGCCACCTGGGGGCAGAACTTGGAGGAGATCCTGGAGGAGAACGACAGGAGGAGCAACCTGGCCGGAGAACTTGGAGAACCTGGAGGACAACGACAGGAGGAGCGACCTGGGCGGAGAACGTGGAGGAGAACGACAGGAGGAGCGAACTGAGGGCAGAACTTGGAGGAGATCCTGGAGGAGAACGACAGGAGGGCCCACCTGGACGGAGAACCTGGAGAACCTGGAGGAGAACGACAGGAGGAGCAACCTGGGCACAGAACGTGGAGGAGATCCTGGAGGAGAACGACAGGAGGGGCAGCCTGGGCGGAGAACTTGGAGAACCTGGAGGAGAACAACAGGAGGAGCGACCTGGGCGGAGAACCTGGCAGAGAACAACAGGAGGGGCCACCTGGGCACAGAACTTGGAGGACAACCTGGAGGAGAATGACAGGAGGAGCGACCTGGGCACAGAACGTGGAGGAGAACCTGGAGGACAACCTGAAGGAGAACGACAGCAGGGGCCACCTCGGGGCAGAACTTGGAGGAGATCCTGGAGGAGAACGACAGGAGGAGGAACCTGGTCACAGAACTTGGAGGAGAACGACTGGAGGGACCACCTGGGCGGAGAACTTGGAGAACCTGGAGGAGAACGACAGGAGGAGCAACCTGGGCACAGAACATGGAAGAGAACCTGGAGGAGAACGACAGGAGGAGCCACCTGGGGGCAGAACTTGGAGGAGATCCTGGAGAACGACAGGAGGGGCCACCTGGGCGGAGAACTTGGAGAACCTGGAGGAGAACGACAGGGGGAGCGACCTGGGCACAGAACGTGGAGGAGAACCTGGAGGAGAACCTGAAGGAGAACGACAGGAGGAGCGACCTGGGCACAGAACGTGGAGGAGAACCTGGAGGAGAACAAAAGGAGGAGAAACCTGGGCACAGAACTTGGAGAAGAACGTGGAGGAGAACCTGGAGGAGAAAAAAAGGAGGAGAAACCTGGGCACAGAACTTGGAGAAGAACCTGGAGGAGAACGACAGGAGGAGCGACCTGGGCACAGAACGTGGAGGAGATCCTGGAGGAGAACGACAGGAGGAGCCACCTGGGGGCAGAACTTGGAGGAGATCCTGGAGGAGAACGACAGGAGGGCCCACCTGGGCGGAGAACCTGGAGAACCTGGAGGAGAACGACAGGAGGAGCAACCTGGGCACAGAACGTGGAGGAGATCCTGGAGGAGAACGACAGGAGGGGCCACCTGGGCGGAGAACTTGGAGAACCTGGAGGAGAACAACAGGAGGAGCGACCTGGGCGGAGAACCTGGCAGAGAACAACAGGAGGGGCCACCTGGGCACAGAACTTGGAGGACAACCTGGAGGAGAATGACAGGAGGAGCGACCTGGGCACAGAACGTGGAGGAGAACCTGGAGGACAACCTGAAGGAGAACGACAGCAGGGGCCACCTCGGGGCAGAACTTGGAGGAGATCCTGGAGGAGAACGACAGGAGGAGCAACCTGGTCACAGAACTTGGAGGAGAACGACTGGAGGGACCACCTGGGCGGAGAACTTGGAGAACCTGGAGGAGAACGACAGGAGGAGCAACCTGGGCACAGAACGTGGAAGAGAACCTGGAGGAGAACGACAGGAGGAGCCACCTGGGGGCAGAACTTGGAGGAGATCCTGGAGAACGACAGGAGGGGCCACCTGGGCGGAGAACTTGGAGAACCTGGAGGAGAACGACAGGAGGAGCGACCTGGGCACAGAACGTGGAGGAGAACCTGGAGGAGAACCTGAAGGAGAACGACAGGAGGAGCGAACTGGGCACAGAACGTGGAGGAGAACCTGGAGGAGAACAAAAGGAGGAGAAACCTGGGCACAGAACTTGGAGAAGAACGTGGAGGAGAATCTGGAGGAGAAAAAAAGGAGGAGAAACCTGGGCACAGAACTTGGAGAAGAACCTGGAGGAGAACGACAGGAGGAGCGACCTGGGCACAGAACGTGGAGGAGATCCTGGAGGAGAACGACAGGAGGAGCCACCTGGGGGCAGAACTTGGAGGAGATCCTGGAGGAGAACGACAGGAGGGCCCACCTGGGCGGAGAACCTGGAGAACCTGGAGGAGAACGACAGGAGGAGCAACCTGGGCACAGAACGTGGAGGAGATCCTGGAGGAGAACGACAGGAGGGGCCACCTGGGCGGAGAACTTGGAGAACCTGGAGGAGAACAACAGGAGGAGCGACCTGGGCGGAGAACCTGGCAGAGAACAACAGGAGGGGCCACCTGGGCACAGAACTTGGAGGACAACCTGGAGGAGAATGACAGGAGGAGCGACCTGGGCACAGAACGTGGAGGAGAACCTGGAGGACAACCTGAAGGAGAACGACAGCAGGGGCCACCTCGGGGCAGAACTTGGAGGAGATCCTGGAGGAGAACGACAGGAGGAGCAACCTGGTCACAGAACTTGGAGGAGAACGACTGGAGGGACCACCTGGGCGGAGAACTTGGAGGAGATCCTGGAGAACGACAGGAGGGGCCACCTGGGCGGAGAACTTGGAGAACCTGGAGGAGAACGACAGGAGGAGCGACCTGGGCACAGAACGTGGAGGAGATCCTGGAGGAGAACCTGAAGGAGAACGACAGGAGGAGCGAACTGGGCACAGAACGTGGAGGAGAACCTGGAGGAGAACAAAAGGAGGAGAAACCTGGGCACAGAACTTGGAGAAGAACGTGGAGGAGAACCTGGAGGAGAAAAAAAGGAGGAGAAACCTGGGCACAGAACTTGGAGAAGAACCTGGAGGAGAACGACAGGAGGAGCGACCTGGGCACAGAACGTGGAGGAGATCCTGGAGGAGAACGACAGGAGGAGCCACCTGGGGGCAGAACTTGGAGGAGATCCTGGAGGAGAACGACAGGAGGGCCCACCTGGGCGGAGAACCTGGAGAACCTGGAGGAGAACGACAGGAGGAGCAACCTGGGCACAGAACGTGGAGGAGATCCTGGAGGAGAACGACAGGAGGGGCCACCTGGGCGGAGAACTTGGAGAACCTGGAGGAGAACAACAGGAGGAGCGACCTGGGCGGAGAACCTGGCAGAGAACAACAGGAGGGGCCACCTGGGCACAGAACTTGGAGGACAACCTGGAGGAGAATGACAGGAGGAGCGACCTGGGCACAGAACGTGGAGGAGAACCTGGAGGACAACCTGAAGGAGAACGACAGCAGGGGCCACCTCGGGGCAGAACTTGGAGGAGATCCTGGAGGAGAACGACAGGAGGAGCAACCTGGTCACAGAACTTGGAGGAGAACGACTGGAGGGACCACCTGGGCGGAGAACTTGGAGAACCTGGAGGAGAACGACAGGAGGAGCAACCTGGGCACAGAACGTGGAAGAGAACCTGGAGGAGAACGACAGGAGGAGCCACCTGGGGGAAGAACTTGGAGGAGATCCTGGAGAACGACAGGACGGGCCACCTGGGCGGAGAACTTGGAGAACCTGGAGGAGAACGATCGGAGGAGCGACCTGGGCACAGAACGTGGAGGAGAACCTGGAGGAGAACCTGAAGGAGAACGACAGGAGGAGCGACCTGGGCACAGAACGTGGAGGAGAACCTGGAGGAGAACAAAAGGAGGAGAAACCTGGGCACAGAACTTGGAGAAGAACGTGGAGGAGAACCTGGAGGAGAAAAAAAGGAGGAGAAACCTGGGCACAGAACTTGGAGAAGAACCTGGAGGAGAACGACAGGAGGAGCAACCTGGGCACAGAACGTGGAGGAGAACCTAGAGGAGAACGACAGGAGGAGCCACCTGGGGGCAGAACTTGGAGGAGATCCTGGAGGAGAACGACAGGAGGGGCCACCTGGGCGGAGAACTTGGAGAACCGGGAGGAGAACGACAGGAGGAGCGACCTGGGCGGAGAACGTGGAGGAGAACGATAGGAGGGGCAACCTGTGCCCAGCATCTGGCGGAGAATGTGGAGAAGAACGACAGGAGGAGCGACCTGGGCACAGAACGTGGAGGAGATCCTGGAGGAGAATGACAGGAGGAGCGACCTCGGGGCAGAACTTGGAGGAGATCCTGGAGGAGAACGACAGGAGGGCCCACCTGGGCGGAGAACCTGGAGAACGTGGAGGAGAACGACAGGAGGAGCGACCTGGGCGGAGAACCTGGCAGAGAACAACAGGAGGGGCCACCTGGGCACAGAACTTGGAGGACAACCTGGAGGAGAATGACAGGAGGAGCGACCTGGGCACAGAACGTGGAGGAGAACCTGGAGGAGAACCTGAAGGAGAACGACAGGAGGAGCGACCTGGGCACAGAACGTGGAGGAGAACCTGGAGGAGAACAAAAGGAGGAGAAACCTGGGCACAGAACTTGGAGAAGAACCTGGAGGAGAACGAAAGGAGGAGCAACCTGGGCACAGAACGTGGAGGAGAACCTGGAGGAGAACGACAGGAGGAGCCACCTGGGGGCAGAACTTGGAGGAGATCCTGGAGGAGAACGACAGCAGGAGCAACCTGGCCGGAGAACTTGGAGAACCTGGAGGACAACGACAGGAGGAGCGACCTGGGCGGAGAACGTGGAGGAGAACGACAGGAGGAGCGACCTGAGGGCAGAACTTGGAGGAGATCCTGGAGGAGAACGACAGGAGGGCCCACCTGGGCGGAGAACCTGGAGAACCTGGAGGAGAACGACAGGAGGAGCAACCTGGTCACAGAACTTGGAGGAGAACGACTGGAGGGACCACCTGGGCGGAGAACTTGGAGAACCTGGAGGAGAACGACAGGAGGAGCAACCTGGGCACAGAACGTGGAAGAGAACCTGGAGGAGAACGACAGGAGGAGCCACCTGGGGGCAGAACTTGGAGGAGATCCTGGAGAACGACAGGAGGGGCCACCTGGGCCGAGAACTTGGAGAACCTGGAGGAGAACGACAGGAGGAGCAACCTGGGCACTGAACGTGGAGGAGAACCAGGAAGAGAACGACAGGAGGAGCCACCTGGGGGCAGAACTTGGAGGAGATCCTGGAGAACGACAGGAGGGGCCACCTGGGCGGAGAACTTGGAGAACCTGGAGGAGAACGACAGGAGGAGCAACCTGGGCACTGAACGTGGAGGAGAACCAGGAAGAGAACGACAGGAGGAGCCACCCGGGGGCAGAACTTGGAGGAGATCCTGGAGGAGAACGACAGGAGGGCCCACCTGGGGGCAGAACTTGGAGAAGAACCTTGAGGAGAAAAACAGGAGGAGCCACCTGGGGGCAGAACTTGGAGGAGAACCTTGAGGAGAACGACAGGAGGAGCAACCTGGGCACAGAACGTGGAGGAGAACCTGGAGGAGAACGACAGGAGGAGCGACCTGGTCACAGAACTTGGAGGAGAACGACAGGAGGGGCCACCTGGGCGGAGAACTTGGAGAACCTGGAGGAGAACGACAGGAGGAGCAACCTGGGCGCAGAACGTGGAGGAGAACCTGGAGGAGAACGACAGGAGGAGTGACCTGGGCGGAGAACGTGGAGGAGAACGATAGGGAGGGCAACCTGTGCGCAGCATCTGGAGGAGAACCTGGAGGAAAACGACAGGAGGAGCGACCTGGGAACAGAACGTGGAGGAGATCCTGGAGGAGAACGACAGGAGGGGCCACCTGGGCGGAGAACTTGGAGAACCTGGAGGAGAACGACAGGAGGAGCGACCTGGGCGGAGAACCTGGCAGAGAACAACAGGAGGGGCCACCTGGGCACAGAACTTGGAGGACAACCTGGAGGAGAATGACAGGAGGAGCGACCTGGGCACAGAACGTGGAGGAGAACCTGGAGGAGAACCTGAAGGAGAACGACAGGAGGAGCGACCTGGGCACAGAACGTGGAGGAGAACCTGGAGGAGAACAAAAGGAGGAGCAACCTGGGCACAGAACTTGGAGGAGAACGACAGGAGGAGCAACCTGGGCACAGAACGTGGAGGAGAACCTGGAGGAGAACGACAGGAGGAGCGACCTGGGCACAGAACGTGGAGGAGATCCTGGAGGAGAACGACAGGAGGGGCCACCTGGGCGGAGAACTTGGAGAACCTGGAGGAGAACGACAGGAGGAGCGACCTGGGCGGAGAACCTGGCAGAGAACAACAGGAGGGGCCACCTGGGCACAGAACTTGGAGGACAACCTGGAGGAGAATGACAGGAGGAGCGACCTGGGCACAGAACGTGGAGGAGAACCTGAAGGAGAACCTGAAGGAGAACGACAGGAGGAACGACCTGGACACAGAACGTGGAGGAGAACCTGGAGGAGAACAAAAGGAGGAGCAACCTGGGCACAGAACTTGGAGGAGAACGACAGGAGGAGCAACCTGGGCACAGAACGTGGAGGAGAACCTGGAGGAGAACGACAGGAGGAGCCACCTGGGGGCAGAACTTGGAGGAGATCCTGGAGGAGAACGACAGGAGGGGCCACCTGGGCGGAGAACTTGGAGAACCTGGAGGAGAACGACAGGAGGAGCGACCTGGGCGGAGAACGTGGAGGAGAACGACAGGAGGGGCCACCTGGGCGGAGAACTTGGAGAACCTGGAGGAGAACGACAGGAGGAGCGACCTGGGCGGAGAACGTGGAGGAGAACGATAGGAGGGGCAACCTGTGCCCAGCATCTGGCGGAGAACGTGGAGAAGAACGACAGGAGGAGCGACCTGGGCACAGAACGTGGAGGAGATCCTGGAGGAGAATGACAGGAGGAGCGACCTGGGGGCAGAACTTGGAGGAGATCCTGGAGGAGAACGACAGGAGGGCCCACCTGGGCGGAGAACCTGGAGAACCTGGAGGAGAACGACAGGAGGAGAAACCTGGGCACTGAACGTGGAGGAGAACCAGGAAGAGAACGACAGGAGGACCCACCCGGGGGCAGAACTTGGAGGAGATCCTGGAGGAGAACGACAGGAGGGCCCACCTGGGGGCAGAACTTGGAGAAGAACCTTGAGGAGAACGACAGGAGGAGGCACCTGGGTGCAGTACTTGGAGGAGAACCTTGAGGAGAACGACAGGAGAAGCGACCTGGGCACATAACGTGGAGGAGAACCTGGAGGAGAACGACAGGAGGAGCGACCTGGTCACAGAGCTTGGAGGAGAACGACAGGAGGGGCCACCTTTGCGGAGAACTTGGAGAACCTGAAGGAGAACGACAGGAGGAGCAACCTGGGCGCAGAACGTGGAGGAGAACCTGGAGGAGAACGACAGGAGGAGCCACCTGGGGGCAGAACTTGGAGGAGATCCTGGAGAACGACAGGAGGGGCCACCTGGGCGGAGAACTTGGAGAACCTGGAGGAGAACGACAGGAGGAGTGACCTGGGCGGAGAACGTGGAGGAGAACGATAGGAGGGGCAACCTGTGCGCAGCATCTGGAGGAGAACCTGGAGGAAAACGACAGGAGGAGCGACCTGGGCACAGAACGTGGAGGAGAACCTGGAGGAGAACAAAAGGAGGAGCAACCTGGGCACAGAACCTGGAGGACAACCTGAAGGAGAACGACAGCAGGGGCCACCTCGGGGCAGAACTTGGAGGAGATCCTGGAGGAGAACGACAGGAGGAGCAACCTGGTCACAGAACTTGGAGGAGAACGACTGGAGGGACCACCTGGGCGGAGAACTTGGAGAACCTGGAGGAGAACGACAGGAGGAGCAACCTGGGCACAGAACGTGGAAGAGAACCTGGAGGAGAACGACAGGAGGAGCCACCTGGGGGCAGAACTTGGAGGAGATCCTGGAGAACGACAGGAGGGGCCACCTGGGCGGAGAACTTGGAGAACCTGGAGGAGAACGACAGGAGGAGCGACCTGGGCACAGAACGTGGAGGAGAACCTGGAGGAGAACCTGAAGGAGAACGACAGGAGGAGCGACCTGGGCACAGAACGTGGAGGAGAACCTGGAGGAGAACAAAAGGAGGAGAAACCTGGGCACAGAACTTGGAGAAGAACGTGGAGGAGAATCTGGAGGAGAAAAAAAGGAGGAGAAACCTGGGCACAGAACTTGGAGAAGAACCTGGAGGAGAACGACAGGAGGAGCGACCTGGGCACAGAACGTGGAGGAGATCCTGGAGGAGAACGAAAGGAGGAGCCACCTGGGGGCAGAACTTGGAGGAGATCCTGGAGGAGAACGACAGGAGGGCCCACCTGGGCGGAGAACCTGGAGAACCTGGAGGAGAACGACAGGAGGAGCAACCTGGGCACAGAACGTGGAGGAGATCCTGGAGGAGAACGACAGGAGGGGCCACCTGGGCGGAGAACTTGGAGAACCTGGAGGAGAACAACAGGAGGAGCGACCTGGGCGGAGAACCTGGCAGAGAACAACAGGAGGGGCCACCTGGGCACAGAACTTGGAGGACAACCTGGAGGAGAATGACAGGAGGAGCGACCTGGGCACAGAACGTGGAGGAGAACCTGGAGGAGAACCTGAAGGAGAACGACAGGAGGAGCGACCTGGGCACAGAACGTGGAGGAGAACCTGGAGGAGAACAAAAGGAGGAGAAACCTGGGCACAGAACTTGGAGAAGAACGTGGAGGAGAATCTGGAGGAGAAAAAAAGGAGGAGAAACCTGGGCACAGAACTTGGAGAAGAACCTGGAGGAGAACGACAGGAGGAGCGACCTGGGCACAGAACGTGGAGGTGATCCTGGAGGAGAACGACAGGAGGAGCCACCTGGGGGCAGAACTTGGAGGAGATCCTGGAGGAGAACGACAGGAGGGCCCACCTGGGCGGAGAACCTGGAGAACCTGGAGGAGAACGACAGGAGGAGCAACCTGGGCACAGAACGTGGAGGAGATCCTGGAGGAGAACGACAGGAGGGGCCACCTGGGCGGAGAACTTGGAGAACCTGGAGGAGAACAACAGGAGGAGCGACCTGGGCGGAGAACCTGGCAGAGAACAACAGGAGGGGCCACCTGGGCACAGAACTTGGAGGACAACCTGGAGGAGAATGACAGGAGGAGCGACCTGGGCACAGAACGTGGAGGAGAACCTGGAGGACAACCTGAAGGAGAACGACAGCAGGGGCCACCTCGGGGCAGAACTTGGAGGAGATCCTGGAGGAGAACGACAGGAGGAGCAACCTGGTCACAGAACTTGGAGGAGAACGACTGGAGGGACCACCTGGGCGGAGAACTTGGAGAACCTGGAGGAGAACGACAGGAGGAGCAACCTGGGCACAGAACGTGGAAGAGAACCTGGAGGAGAACGACAGGAGGAGCCACCTGGGGGCAGAACTTGGAGGAGATCCTGGAGAACGACAGGAGGGGCCACCTGGGCGGAGAACTTGGAGAACCTGGAGGAGAACGACAGGAGGAGCGACCTGGGCACAGAACGTGGAGGAGAACCTGGAGGAGAACCTGAAGGAGAACGACAGGAGGAGCGAACTGGGCACAGAACGTGGAGGAGAACCTGGAGGAGAACAAAAGGAGGAGAAACCTGGGCACAGAACTTGGAGAAGAACGTGGAGGAGAACCTGGAGGAGAAAAAAAGGAGGAGAAACCTGGGCACAGAACTTGGAGAAGAACCTGGAGGAGAACGACAGGAGGAGCGACCTGGGCACAGAACGTGGAGGAGATCCTGGAGGAGAACGACAGGAGGAGCCACCTGGGGGCAGAACTTGGAGGAGATCCTGGAGGAGAACGACAGGAGGGCCCACCTGGGCGGAGAACCTGGAGAACCTGGAGGAGAACGACAGGAGGAGCAACCTGGGCACAGAACGTGGAGGAGATCCTGGAGGAGAACGACAGGAGGGGCCACCTGGGCGGAGAACTTGGAGAACCTGGAGGAGAACAACAGGAGGAGCGACCTGGGCGGAGAACCTGGCAGAGAACAACAGGAGGGGCCACCTGGGCACAGAACTTGGAGGACAACCTGGAGGAGAATGACAGGAGGAGCGACCTGGGCACAGAACGTGGAGGAGAATCTGGAGGACAACCTGAAGGAGAACGACAGCAGGGGCCACCTCGGGGCAGAACTTGGAGGAGATCCTGGAGGAGAACGACAGGAGGAGCAACCTGGTCACAGAACTTGGAGGAGAACGACTGGAGGGACCACCTGGGCGGAGAACTTGGAGAACCTGGAGGAGAACGACAGGAGGAGCAACCTGGGCACAGAACGTGGAAGAGAACCTGGAGGAGAACGACAGGAGGAGCCACCTGGGGGAAGAACTTGGAGGAGATCCTGGAGAACGACAGGAGGGGCCACCTGGGCGGAGAACTTGGAGAACCTGGAGGAGAACGATCGGAGGAGCGACCTGGGCACAGAACGTGGAGGAGAACCTGGAGGAGAACCTGAAGGAGAACGACAGGAGGAGCGACCTGGGCACAGAACGTGGAGGAGAACCTGGAGGAGAACAAAAGGAGGAGAAACCTGGGCACAGAACTTGGAGAAGAACGTGGAGGAGAATCTGGAGGAGAAAAAAAGGAGGAGAAACCTGGGCACAGAACTTGGAGAAGAACCTGGAGGAGAACGACAGGAGGAGCGACCTGGGCACAGAACGTGGAGGAGATCCTGGAGGAGAACGACAGGAGGAGCCACCTGGGGGCAGAACTTGGAGGAGATCCTGGAGGAGAACGACAGGAGGGCCCACCTGGGCGGAGAACCTGGAGAACCTGGAGGAGAACGACAGGAGGAGCAACCTGGGCACAGAACGTGGAGGAGATCCTGGAGGAGAACGACAGGAGGGGCCACCTGGGCGGAGAACTTGGAGAACCTGGAGGAGAACAACAGGAGGAGCGACCTGGGCGGAGAACCTGGCAGAGAACAACAGGAGGGGCCACCTGGGCACAGAACTTGGAGGACAACCTGGAGGAGAATGACAGGAGGAGCGACCTGGGCACAGAACGTGGAGGAGAACCTGGAGGACAACCTGAAGGAGAACGACAGCAGGGGCCACCTCGGGGCAGAACTTGGAGGAGATCCTGGAGGAGAACGACAGGAGGAGCAACCTGGTCACAGAACTTGGAGGAGAACGACTGGAGGGACCACCTGGGCGGAGAACTTGGAGAACCTGGAGGAGAACGACAGGAGGAGCAACCTGGGCACAGAACGTGGAAGAGAACCTGGAGGAGAACGACAGGAGGAGCCACCTGGGGGCAGAACTTGGAGGAGATCCTGGAGAACGACAGGAGGGGCCACCTGGGCGGAGAACTTGGAGAACCTGGAGGAGAACGACAGGAGGAGCGACCTGGGCACAGAACGTGGAGGAGAACCTGGAGGAGAACCTGAAGGAGAACGACAGGAGGAGCGAACTGGGCACAGAACGTGGAGGAGAACCTGGAGGAGAACAAAAGGAGGAGAAACCTGGGCACAGAACTTGGAGAAGAACGTGGAGGAGAACCTGGAGGAGAAAAAAAGGAGGAGAAACCTGGGCACAGAACTTGGAGAAGAACCTGGAGGAGAACGACAGGAGGAGCGACCTGGGCACAGAACGTGGAGGAGATCCTGGAGGAGAACGACAGGAGGAGCCACCTGGGGGCAGAACTTGGAGGAGATCCTGGAGGAGAACGACAGGAGGGCCCACCTGGGCGGAGAACCTGGAGAACCTGGAGGAGAACGACAGGAGGAGCAACCTGGGCACAGAACGTGGAGGAGATCCTGGAGGAGAACGACAGGAGGGGCCACCTGGGCGGAGAACTTGGAGAACCTGGAGGAGAACAACAGGAGGAGCGACCTGGGCGGAGAACCTGGCAGAGAACAACAGGAGGGGCCACCTGGGCACAGAACTTGGAGGACAACCTGGAGGAGAATGACAGGAGGAGCGACCTGGGCACAGAACGTGGAGGAGAATCTGGAGGACAACCTGAAGGAGAACGACAGCAGGGGCCACCTCGGGGCAGAACTTGGAGGAGATCCTGGAGGAGAACGAATGGAGGAGCAACCTGGTCACAGAACTTGGAGGAGAACGACTGGAGGGACCACCTGGGCGGAGAACTTGGAGAACCTGGAGGAGAACGACAGGAGGAGCAACCTGGGCACAGAACGTGGAAGAGAACCTGGAGGAGAACGACAGGAGGAGCCACCTGGGGGAAGAACTTGGAGGAGATCCTGGAGAACGACAGGAGGGGCCACCTGGGCAGAGAACTTGGAGAACCTGGAGGAGAACGATCGGAGGAGCGACCTGGGCACAGAACGTGGAGGAGAACCTGGAGGAGAACCTGAAGGAGAACGACAGGAGGAGCGACCTGGGCACAGAACGTGGAGGAGAACCTGGAGGAGAACAAAAGGAGGAGCAACCTGGGCACAGAACTTGGAGGAGAACGACAGGAGGAGCAACCTGGGCACAGAACGTGGAGGAGAACCTGGAGGAGAACGACAGGAGGAGCGACCTGGGCACAGAACGTGGAGGAGATCCTGGAGGAGAACGACAGGAGGGGCCACCTGGGCGGAGAACTTGGAGAACCTGGAGGAGAACGACAGGAGGAGCGACCTGGGCGGAGAACCTGGCAGAGAACAACAGGAGGGGCCACCTGGGCACAGAACTTGGAGGACAACCTGGAGGAGAATGACAGGAGGAGCGACCTGGGCACAGAACGTGGAGGAGAACCTGAAGGAGAACCTGAAGGAGAACGACAGGAGGAACGACCTGGGCACAGAACGTGGAGGAGAACCTGGAGGAGAACAAAAGGAGGAGCAACCTGGGCACAGAACTTGGAGGAGAACGACAGGAGGAGCAACCTGGGCACAGAACGTGGAGGAGAACCTGGAGGAGAACGACAGGAGGAGCCACCTGGGGGCAGAACTTGGAGGAGATCCTGGAGGAGAACGACAGGAGGGGCCAACTGGGCGGAGAACTTGGAGAACCTGGAGGAGAACGACAGGAGGAGCGACCTGGGCGGAGAACGTGGAGGAGAACGACAGGAGGGGCCACCTGGGCGGAGAACTTGGAGAACCTGGAGGAGAACGACAGGAGGAGCGACCTGGGCGGAGAACGTGGAGGAGAACGATAGGAGGGGCAACCTGTGCCCAGCATCTGGCGGAGAACGTGGAGAAGAACGACAGGAGGAGCGACCTGGGCACAGAACGTGGAGGAGATCCTGGAGGAGAATGACAGGAGGAGCGACCTGGGGGCAGAACTTGGAGGAGATCCTGGAGGAGAACGACAGGAGGGCCCACCTGGGCGGAGAACCTGGAGAACCTGGAGGAGAACGACAGGAGGAGCAACCTGGGCACTGAACGTGGAGGAGAACCAGGAAGAGAACGACAGGAGGAGCCACCCGGGGGCAGAACTTGGAGGAGATCCTGGAGGAGAACGACAGGAGGGCCCACCTGGGGGCAGAACTTGGAGAAGAACCTTGAGGAGAACGACAGGAGGAGGCACCTGGGTGCAGTACTTGGAGGAGAACCTTGAGGAGAACGACAGGAGAAGCGACCTGGGCACATAACGTGGAGGAGAACCTGGAGGAGAACGACAGGAGGAGCGACCTGGTCACAGAGCTTGGAGGAGAACGACAGGAGGGGCCACCTTGGCGGAGAACTTGGAGAACCTGAAGGAGAACGACAGGAGGAGCAACCTGGGCGCAGAACGTGGAGGAGAACCTGGAGGAGAACGACAGGAGGAGCCACCTGGGGGCAGAACTTGGAGGAGATCCTGGAGGAGAACAAAAGGAGGAGCAACCTGGGCACAGAACTTGGAGGAGAACCTGGAGGAGAACGACAGGAGGAGCAACCTGGGGGCAGAACTTGGAGGAGATCCTGGAGGAGAACGACAGGAGGGGCCACCTGGGCGGAGAACTTGGAGAACCTGGAGGAGAACGACAGGAGGAGCAACCTGGGCGGAGAACGTGGAGGAGAACGACAGGAGGAGCGACCTGGGCGCAGAACGTGGAGGAGATCCTGGAGGAGAACGACAGGAGGAGCGACCTGGGGGCAGAACGTGGAGGAGATCCTGGAGGAGAACGACAGGAGGGGCCACCTGGCCGGAGAACCTGGAGAACCTGGAGGACAACGACAGGAGGAGCGACCTGGGCGGAGAACGTGGAGGAGAACGACAGGAGGAGCGAACTGAGGGCAGAACTTGGAGGAGATCCTGGAGGAGAACGACAGGAGGGCCCACCTGGGCGGAGAACCTGGAGAACCTGGAGGAGAACGACAGGAGGAGCAACCTGGGCACAGAACGTGGAGGAGATCCTGGAGGAGAACGACAGGAGGGGCCACCTGGGCGGAGAACTTGGAGAACCTGGAGGAGAACGACAGGAGGAGTGACCTGGGCGGAGAACGTGGAGGAGAACGATAGGAGGGGCAACCTGTGCGCAGCATCTGGAGGAGAACCTGGAGGAAAACGACAGGAGGAGCGACCTGGGCACAGAACGTGGAGGAGAACCTGGAGGAGAACAAAAGGAGGAGCAACCTGGGCACAGAACTTGGAGGAGAACCTGGAGGAGAACGACAGGAGGAGCAACCTGGGCACAGAACGTGGAGGAGAACCTGGAGGAGAACGACAGGAGGAGCCACCTGGGGGCAGAACTTGGAGGAGATCCTGGAGGAGAACGACAGGAGGGGCCACCTGGGCGGAGAACTTGGAGGAGATCCTGGAGGAGAACGACAGGAGGGGCCACCTGGGCGGAGAACTTGGAGAACCTGGAGGAGAACGACAGGAGGAGCAACCTGGGCGGAGAACGTGGAGGAGAACGACAGGAGGAGCGACCTGGGCGCAGAACGTGGAGGAGATCCTGGAGGAGAACGACAGGAGGAGCGACCTGGGGGCAGAACGTGGAGGAGATCCTGGAGGAGAACGACAGGAGGGGCCACCTGGGCGGAGAACTTGGAGAACCGGGAGGAGAACGACAGGAGGAGCGACCTGGGCGGAGAACGTGGAGGAGAACGATAGGAGGGGCAACCTGTGCACAGCATCTGGCGGAGAACGTGGAGAAGAACGACAGGAGGAGCGACCTGGGCACAGAACGTGGAGGAGATCCTGGAGGAGAATGACAGGAGTAGCGACCTGGGGGCAGAACTTGGAGAAGATCCTGGAGGAGAACGACAGGAGGGCCCACCTGGGCGGAGAACCTGGAGAACCTGGAGGAGAAAGACAGGAGGAGCAACCTGGGCACTGAACGTGGAGGAGAACCAGGAAGAGAACGACAGGAGGAGCCACCCGGGGGCAGAACTTGGAGGAGATCCTGGAGGAGAACGACAGGAGGGCCCACCTGGGGGCAGAACTTGGAGAAGAACCTTGAGGAGAACGACAGGAGGAGCCACCTGGGCGGAGAACTTGGAGAACCTGGAGGAGAACGACAGGAGGAGCGACCTGGGGGCAGAACTTGGAGGAGATCCTGGAGGAGAACGACAGGAGGGCCCACCTGGGCGGAGAACTTGGAGAACCTGGAGGGGAACGACAGGAGGAGCGACCTGGGCACAGAACGTGGAGTAGAACCAGGAAGAGAACGACAGGAGGGGCCACCTCGGGGCAGAACTTGGAGGAGATCCTGGAGGAGAACGACAGGAGGAGCGACCTGGTCACAGAACTTGGAGGAGAACGACTGGAGGAGCCACCTGGGGGCAGAACTTGGAGGAGATCCTGGAGGAGAACGACAGGAGGGGCCACCTGGGCGGAGAACTTGGAGAACCTGGAGGAGAACGACAGGAGGAGCGACCTGGGCGGAGAACGTGGAGGAGAACGACAGGAGGAGCGACCTGGGCGGAGAACCTGGAGGAGAACGACAGGAGGAGCGACCTGGGCGCAGAACGTGGAGGAGATCCTGGAGGAGAACGACAGGAGGAGCGACCTGGGGGCAGAACTTGGAGGAGATCCTGGAGGAGAACAACAGGAGGGCCCACCTGGGCGGAGAACCTGGAGAACCTGGAGGAGAACGACAGGAGGAGCAACCTGGGCACAGAACGTGGAGGAGATCCTGGAGGAGAACGACAGGAGGGGCCACCTGGGCGGAGAACTTGGAGAACCTGGAGGAGAACAACAGGAGGAGCGACCTGGGCGGAGAACCTGGCAGAGAACAACAGGAGGGGCCACCTGGGCACAGAACTTGGAGGAGAACGACTGGAGGGACCACCTGGGCGGAGAACTTGGAGAACCTGGAGGAGAACGACAGGAGGAGCAACCTGGGCACAGAACGTGGAAGAGAACCTGGAGGAGAACGACAGGAGGAGCCACCTGGGGGCAGAACTTGGAGGAGATCCTGGAGAACGACAGGAGGGGCCACCTGGGCGGAGAACTTGGAGAACCTGGAGGAGAACGACAGGAGGAGCAACCTGGGCACTGAACGTGGAGGAGAACCAGGAAGAGAACGACAGGAGGAGCCACCCGGGGGCAGAACTTGGAGGAGATCCTGGAGGAGAACGACAGGAGGGCCCACCTGGGGGCAGAACTTGGAGAAGAACCTTGAGGAGAACGACAGGAGGAGCCACCTGGGGGCAGAACTTGGAGGAGAACCTTGAGGAGAACGACAGGAGGAGCGACCTGGGCACAGAACGTGGAGGAGAACCTGGAGGAGAACGACAGGAGGAGCGACCTGGTCACAGAACTTGGAGGAGAACGACAGGAGGGGCCACCTGGGCGGAGAACTTGGAGAACCTGGAGGAGAACGACAGGAGGAGCAACCTGGGCGCAGAACGTGGAGGAGAACCTGGAGGAGAACGACAGGAGGAGTGACCTGGGCGGAGAACGTGGAGGAGAACGATAGGAAGGGCAACCTGTGCGCAGCATCTGGAGGAGAACCTGGAGGAAAACGACAGGAGGAGCGACCTGGGAACAGAACGTGGAGGAGATCCTGGAGGAGAACCTGAAGGAGAACGACAGGAGGAGCGACCTGGGCACAGAACGTGGAGGAGAACCTGGAGGAGAACAAAAGGAGGAGCAACCTGGGAACAGAACTTGGAGGAGAACGACAGGAGGGGCCACCTGGGCGGAGAACTTGGAGAACCTGGAGGAGAACGACAGGAGGAGCAACCTGGGCACTGAACGTGGAGGAGAACCAGGAAGAGAACGACAGGAGGAGCCACCCGGGGGCAGAATTTGGAGGAGATCCTGGAGGAGAACGACAGGAGGAGCCACCTGGGGGCAGAACTTGGAGGAGAACCTTGAGGAGAACGACAGGAGGAGCGACCTGGGCACAGAACGTGGAGGAGAACCTGGAGGAGAACGACAGGAGGAGCGACCTGGTCACAGAAATTGGAGGAGAACGACAGGAGGGGCCACCTGGGCGGAGAACTTGGAGAACCTGGAGGAGAACGACAGGAGGAGCAACCTGGGCGCAGAACGTGGAGGAGAACCTGGAGGAGAACGACAGGAGGAGTGACCTGGGCGGAGAACGTGGAGGAGAACGATAGGAAGGGCAACCTGTGCGCAGCATCTGGAGGAGAACCTGGAGGAAAACGACAGGAGGAGCGACCTGGGAACAGAACGTGGAGGAGATCCTGGAGGAGAACGACAGGAGGGGCCACCTGGGCGGAGAACTTGGAGAACCTGGAGGAGAACGACAGGAGGAGCGACCTGGGCGGAGAACCTGGCAGAGAACAACAGGAGGGGCCACCTGGGCACAGAACTTGGAGGACAACCTGGAGGAGAATGACAGGAGGAGCGACCTGGGCACAGAACGTGGAGGAGAACCTGGAGGAGAACCTGAAGGAGAACGACAGGAGGAGCGACCTGGGCACAGAACGTGGAGGAGAACCTGGAGGAGAACAAAAGGAGGAGCAACCTGGGCACAGAACTTGGAGGAGAACGACAGGAGGAGCAACCTGGGCACAGAACGTGGAGGAGAACCTGGAGGAGAACGACAGGAGGAGCCACCTGGGGGCAGAACTTGGAGGAGATCCTGGAGGAGAACGACAGGAGGGGCCACCTGGGCGGAGAACTTGGAGAACCTGGAGGAGAACGACAGGAGGAGCGACCTGGGCGGAGAACGTGGAGGAGAACGACAGGAGGAGCGACCTGGGGGCAGAACTTGGAGGAGATCCTGGAGGAGAACGATAGGAGGGCCCACCTGGGCGGAGAACCTGGAGAACCTGGAGGAGAAAGACAGGAGGAGCAACCTGGGCACAGAACGTGGAGGAGATCCTGGAGGAGAACGACAGGAGGGGCCACCTGGGCGGAGAACTTGGAGAACCTGGAGGAGAACGACAGGAGGAGCGACCTGGGCGGAGAACCTGGCAGAGAACAACAGGAGGGGCCACCTGGGCACAGAACTTGGAGGACAACCTGGAGGAGAATGACAGGTGGAGCGACCTGGGCACAGAACGTGGAGGAGAACCTGGAGGAGAACCTGAAGGAGAACGACAGGAGGAGCCACATGGGCACAGAACGTGGAGTAGAACCAGGAAGAGAACGACAGGAGGGGCCACCTCGGTGCAGAACTTGCTGGAGATCCTGGAGGAGAACGACAGGAGGAGCGACCTGGTCACAGAACTTGGAGGAGAACGACTGGAGGGACCACCTGGGTGGAGAACTTGGAGAACCTGGAGGAGAACGACAGGAGGAGAAACCTGGGCACAGAACGTGGAAGAGAACCTGGAGGAGAACGACAGGAGGAGCCACCTGGGGGCAGAACTTGGAGGACATCCTGGAGAACGACAGGAGGGGCCACCTGGGCGGAGAACTTGGACAACCTGGAGGAGAACGACAGGAGGAGCGACCTGGGCGGAGAACCTGGCAGAGAACAACAGGAGGGGCCACCTGGGCACAGAACTTGGAGGACAACCTGGAGGAGAATGACAGGAGGAGCGGCCTGGGCACAGAACGTGGAGGAGAACCTGGAGGAGAACCTGAAGGAGAACGACAGGAGGAGCCACCTGGGGGCAGAACTTGGAGGAGATCCTGGAGAACGACAGGAGGAGCAACCTGGGCGGAGAACGTGGAGGAGAACGACAGGAGGAGCGACCTGGGCGCAGAACGTGGAGGAGATCCTGGAGGAGAACGACAGGAGGAGCGACCTGGGGGCAGAACTTGGAGGAGATCCTGGAGGAGAACGACAGGAGGGCCCACCTGGGCGGAGAACTTGGAGAACCTGGAGGGGAACGAATGGAGGAGCGACCTGGGCACAGAACGTGGAGTAGAACCAGGAAGAGAACGACAGGAGGGGCCACCTCGGGGCAGAACTTGGAGGAGATCCTGAAGGAGAACGACAGGAGGAGCGACCTGGTCACAGAACTTGGAGGAGAACGACTGGAGGAGCCACCTGGGGGCAGAACTTGGAGGAGATCCTGGAGGAGAACGACAGGAGGGGCCACCTGGGCAGAGAACTTGGAGAACCTGGAGGAGAACGACAGGAGGAGCAACCTGGGCGGAGAACGTGGAGGAGAACGACAGGAGGAGCGACCTGGGCGCAGAACGTGGAGGAGATCCTGGAGGAGAACGACAGGAGGAGCGACCTGGGGGCAGAACTTGGAGGAGATCCTGGAGGAGAACGACAGGAGGGCCCACCTGGGCGGAGAACTTGGAGAACCTGGAGGGGAACGACAGGAGAAGCGACCTGGGCACAGAACGTGGAGTAGAACCAGGAAGAGAACGACAGGAGGGGCCACCTCGGGGCAGAACTTGGAGGAGATGCTGGAGGAGAACGACAGGAGGAGCGACCTGGTCACAGAACTTGGAGGAGAACGACTGGAGGAGCCACCTGGGGGCAGAACTTGGAGGAGATCCTGGAGGAGAACGACAGGAGGGGCCACCTGGGCGGAGAACTTGGAGAACCTGGAGGAGAACGACAGGAGGAGCGACCTGGGCGGAGAACGTGGAGGAGAACGACAGGAGGAGCGACCTGGGGGCAGAACTTGGAGGAGATCCTGGAGGAGAACGATAGGAGGGCCCACCTGGGCGGAGAACCTGGAGAACCTGGAGGAGAAAGACAGGAGGAGCAACCTGGGCACAGAACGTGGAGGAGATCCTGGAGGAGAACGACAGGAGGGGCCACCTGGGCGGAGAACTTGGACAACCTGGAGGAGAACGACAGGAGGAGCGACCTGGGCGGAGAACCTGGCAGAGAACAACAGGAGGGGCCACCTGGGCACAGAACTTGGAGGACAACCTGGAGGAGAATGACAGGAGGAGCGGCCTGGGCACAGAACGTGGAGGAGAACCTGGAGGAGAACCTGAAGGAGAACGACAGGAGGAGCAACCTGGGCACAGAACGTGGAGGAGAACCTGGAGGAGAACAAAAGGAGGAGCAACCTGGGCACAGAACTTGGAGGAGAACCTGGAGGAGAACGACAGGAGGAGCCACCTGGGGGCAGAACTTGGAGGAGATCCTGGAGAACGACAGGAGGGGCCACCTGGGCGGAGAACTTGGAGAACCTGGAGGAGAACGACAGGAGGAGTGACCTGGGCGGAGAACGTGGAGGAGAACGATAGGAGGGGCAACCTGTGCGCAGCATCTGGAGGAGAACCTGGAGGAAAACGACAGGAGGAGCGACCTGGGCACAGAACGTGGAGGAGATCCTGGAGGAGAACGACAGGAGGGGCCACCTGGGCGGAGAACTTGGAGAACCTGGAGGAGAACGACAGGAGGAGCGACCTGGGCGGAGAACCTGGCAGAGAACAACAGGAGGGGCCACCTGGGCACAGAACTTGGAGGACAACCTGGAGGAGAATGACAGGAGGAGCGACCTGGGCACAGAACATGGAGGAGAACCTGAAGGAGAACCTGAAGGAGAACGACAGGAGGAGCGACCTGGGCACAGAACGTGGAGGAGAACCTGGAGGAGAACAAAAGGAGGAGCAACCTGGGCACAGAACTTGGAGGAGAACGACAGGAGGAGCAACCTGGGCACAGAACGTGGAGGAGAACCTGGAGGAGAACGACAGGAGGAGCCACCTGGGGGCAGAACTTGGAGGAGATACTGGAGGAGAACGACAGGAGGGGCCACCTGGGCGGAGAACTTGGAGAACCTGGAGGAGAACGACAGGAGGAGCGACCTGGGCGGAGAACGTGGAGGAGAACGACAGGAGGGGCCACCTGGGCGGAGAACTTGGAGAACCTGGAGGAGAACGACAGGAGGAGCGACCTGGGCGGAGAACGTGGAGGAGAACGATAGGAGGGGCAACCTGTGCCCAGCATCTGGCGGAGAACGTGGAGAAGAACGAAAGGAGGAGCGACCTGGGCACAGAACGTGGAGGAGATCCTGGAGGAGAATGACAGGAGGAGCGACCTGGGGGCAGAACTTGGAGGAGATCCTGGAGGAGAACGACGGGAGGGCCCACCTGGGCGGAGAACCTGGAGAACCTGGAGGAGAACGACAGGAGGAGCAACCTGGGCACTGAACGTGGAGGAGAACCAGGAAGAGAACGACAGGAGGAGCCACCCGGGGGCAGAACTTGGAGGAGATCCTGGAGGAGAACGACAGGAGGGCCCACCTGGGGGCAGAACTTGGAGAAGAACCTTGAGGAGAACGACAGGAGGAGCCACCTGGGTGCAGTACTTGGAGGAGAACCTTGAGGAGAACGACAGGAGAAGCGACCTGGGCACAGAACGTGGAGGAGAACCTGGAGGAGAACGACAGGAGGAGCGACCTGGTCACAGAACTTGGAGGAGAACGACAGGAGGGGCCACCTGGGCGGAGAACTTGGAGAACCTGGAGGAGAACGACAGGAGGAGCAACCTGGGCGCAGAACGTGGAGGAGAACCTGGAGGAGAACGACAGGAGGAGCCACCTGGGGGCAGAACTTGGAGGAGATCCTGGAGAACGACAGGAGGGGCCACCTGGGCGGAGAACTTGGAGAACCTGGAGGAGAACGACAGGAGGAGTGACCTGGGCGGAGAACGTGGAGGAGAACGATAGGAGGGGGCAACCTGTGCGCAACATCTGGAGGAGAACCTGGAGGAAAACGACAGGAGGAGCGACCTGGGCACAGAACGTGGAGGAGAACCTGGAGGAGAACAAAAGGAGGAGCAACCTGGGCACAGAACTTGGAGGAGAACCTGGAGGAGAACGACAGGAGGAGCAACCTGGGCACAGAACGTGGAGGAGAACCTGGAGGAGAACGACAGGAGGAGCCACCTGGGGGCAGAACTTGGAGGAGATCCTGGAGGAGAACGACAGGAGGGGCCACCTGGGCGGAGAACTTGGAGAACCTGGAGGAGAACGACAGGAGGAGCAACCTGGGCGGAGAACGTGGAGGAGAACGACAGGAGGAGCGACCTGGGCGCAGAACGTGGAGGAGATCCTGGAGGAGAACGACAGGAGGAGCGACCTGGGGGGAGAACTTGGAGGAGATCCTGGAGGAGAACGACAGGAGGGCCCACCTGGGCGGAGAACTTGGAGAACCTGGAGGAGAACGACAGGAGGAGCAACCTGGGCACAGAACGTGGATGAGAACCTGGAGGAGAACGACAGGAGGAGCCACCTGGGGGAAGAACTTGGAGGAGATCCTGGAGAACGACAGGAGGGGCCACCTGGGCGGAGAACTTGGAGAACCTGGAGGAGAACGATCGGAGGAGCGACCTGGGCACAGAACGTGGAGGAGAACCTGGAGGAGAACCTGAAGGAGAACGACAGGAGAGCGACCTGGGCACAGAACGTGGAGGAGAACCTGGAGGAGAACAAAAGGAGGAGCAACCTGGGCACAGAACTTGGAGGAGAACGACAGGAGGAGCAACCTGGGCACAGAACGTGGAGGAGAACCTGGAGGAGAACGACAGGAGGAGCGACCTGGGCACAGAACGTGGAGGAGATCCTGGAGGAGAACGACAGGAGGGGCCACCTGGGCGGAGGAACTTGGAGAACTGGAGGAGAACGACAGGAGGAGCGACCTGGGCGGAGAAGACCTGGCAGAGAACAACAGGAGGGGCCACCCTGGGCACAGAACTTGGAGGACAACCTGGAGGAGAATGGACAGGAGGAGCGACCTGGGCACAGAACGTGGAGGAGAACCTGAAGGAGAACCTGAAGGAGAACGACAGGAGGAACGACCTGGGCACAGAACGTGGAGGAGAACCTGGAGGAGAACAAAAGGAGGAGCAACCTGGGCACAGAACTTGGAGGAGAACGACAGGAGGAGCAACCTGGGCACAGAACGTGGAGGAGAACCTGGAGGAGAACGACAGGAGGAGCCACCTGGGGGCAGAACTTGGAGGAGATCCTGGAGGAGAACGACAGGAGGGGCCAACTGGGCGGAGAACTTGGAGAACCTGGAGGAGAACGACAGGAGGAGCGACCTGGGCGGAGAACGTGGAGGAGAACGACAGGAGGGGCCACCTGGGCGGAGAACTTGGAGGAACCTGGAGGAGAACGACAGGAGGAGCGACCTGGGCGGAGAGAACGTGGAGGAGAACGATAGGAGGGGCAACCTGTGCCCAGCATCTGGCGGAGAACGTGGAGAAGAACGACAGGAGGAGCGACCTGGGCACAGAACGTGGAGGAGATCCTGGAGGGAGAATGACAGGAGGAGCGACCTGGGGGCAGAACTTGGAGGAGATCCTGGAGGAGAACGACAGGAGGGCCCACCTGGGCGGAGAACCTGGAGAACCTGGAGGAGAACGACAGGAGGAGCAACCTGGGCACTGAACGTGGAGGAGAACCAGGAAGAGAACGACAGGAGGAGCCACCCGGGGGCAGAACTTGGAGGAGATCCTGGAGGAGAACGACAGGAGGGCCCACCTGGGGGCAGAACTTGGAGAAGAACCTTGAGGAGAACGACAGGAGGAGGCACCTGGGTGCAGTACTTGGAGGAGAACCTTGAGGAGAACGACAGGAGAAGCGACCTGGGCACATAACGTCGAGGAGAACCTGGAGGAGAAACGACAGGAGGAGCGACCTGGTCACAGAGCTTGGAGGAGAACGACAGGAGGGGCCCACCTTGGCGGAGAACTTGGAGAACCTGAAGGAGAACGACAGGAGGAGGAACCTGGGCGCAGAACGTGGAGGAGAACCTGGAGGAGCAACAAAAGGAGGAGCAACCTGGGCACAGAACTTGGAGGAGAACGACAGGAGGAGCAACCTGGGCACAGAACGTGGAGGAGAACCTGGAGGAGAACGACAGGAGGAGCCACCTGGGGGCAGAACTTGGAGGAGATCCTGGAGGAGAACGACAGGAGGGGCCAACTGGGCGGAGAAACTTGGAGAACCTGGAGGAGAACGACAGGAGGAGCGACCTGGGCGGAGAACGTGGAGGAGAACGACAGGAGGGGCCACCTGGGCGGAGAACTTGGAGAACCTGGAGGAGAACGACAGGAGGAGCGACCTGGGCGGAGAACGTGGAGGAGAACGATAGGAGGGGCAACCTGTGCCCAGCACTGGCGGAGAACGTGGAGAAGAAGACAGGAGGAGCGACCTGGGCACAGAACGTGGAGGAGATCCTGGAGGAGAATGACAGGAGGAGGACTGGGGGCAGAACTTGGAGGAGATCCTGGAGGAGAACGACAGGAGGGCCCCACCTGGGCGGAGAAACTGGAGAAACCTGGAGGAGAACGACAGGAGGAGCAACCCTGGGCACTGAACGTGGAGGAGAAACCAGGAAGAGAACGACAGGAGGAGCCACCCGTGGGGGCAGAACTTGGAGGAGATCCTGGAGGAGAACGACAGGAGGGCCCCACCTGGGGGCAGAACTTGGAGAAAGAACCTTGAGGAGAACGACAGGAGGAGGCACCTGGGTGCAGTACTTGGAGGAGAACCTTGAGGAGAACGACAGGAGAAGCGACCTGGGCACATAACGTGGAGGAGAACCTGGAGGAGAACGACAGGAGGAGCGACCTGGTCACAGAGCTTGGAGGAGAACGACAGGAGGGGCCACCTTGGCGGAGAACTTGGAGAACCTGAAGGAGAACGACAGAAGGAGGAACCTGGGCGCAGAACGTGGAGGAGAACCTGGAGGAGAACGACAGGAGGAGCCACCTGGGGGCAGAACTTGGAGGAGAACCTGGAGGAGAACAACAGGAGGAGCAACCTGGGCACAGAACTTGGAGGAGAACCTGGAGGAGAACGACAGGAGGAGCAACCTGGGGGCAGAACTTGGAGGAGATCCTGGAGGAGAACGACAGGAGGGGCCACCTGGGCGGAGAACTTGGAGAACCTGGAGGAGAACGGACAGGAGGAGCAACCCTGGGCGGAGAACGTGGAGGAGAACGACAGGAGGAGCGACCTGGGCGCAGAACGTGGAGGAGATCCTGGAAGGAGAACGACCAGGAGGAGCGACCTGGGGGCAGAACGTGGAGGAGATCCTGGAGGAGAACGACAGGAGTGGCCACCTGGCCGGAGAACTTGGAGAACCTGGAGGACAACGACAGGAGGAGCGACCTGGGCGGAGAACGTGGAGGAGAACGACAGGAGGAGCGAAACTGAGGGCAGAACTTGGAGGAGATCCTGGAGGAGAACGACAGGAGGCCCACCTGGGCGGAGAACCTGGAGAACCTGGAGGAGAACGACAGGAGGAGCAACCTGGGCCACAGAACGTGGAGGAGATCCTGGAGGAGAACGACAGGAGGGCCACCTGGGCGGAGAACTTGGAGAACCTGGAGGAGAACGACAGGAGGACTGACCTGGGCGGAGAACGTGGAGGATGAACGATAGGAGGGGCAACCTGTGCGCAGCATCTGGAGGAGAACCTGGAGGAAAACGACAGGAGGAGCGACCTGGGCACAGAACGTGGAGGAGAACCTGGAGGAGAACAAAAGGAGGAGCAACCTGGCACAGAACTTGGAGGAGAACCTGGAGGAGAACGACAGGAGGGAGCAACCTGGGCACAGAACGTGGAGGAGAACCTGGAGGAGAACGACAGGAGGAGCCACCTGGGGGCAGAAACTTGGAGGAGATCCTGGAGGAGAACGACAGGAGGGGCCACCTGGGCGGAGAACTTGGAGGAGATCCTGGAGGGAGAACGACAGGAGGGGCCACCTGGGCGGAGAACTTGGAGAACCTGGAGGAGAACGACAGGAGGAGCAACCTGGGCGGAGAACGTGGAGGAGAACGACAGGAGGAGCGACCTGGGCGCAGAACGTGGAGGAGATCCTGGAGGAGAACGACAGGAGGAGCGACCTGGGGGCAGAACTTGGAGGAGATCCTGGAGGAGAACGACAGGAGGGGCCACCTGGGCGGAGAACTTGGAGAACCGGGAGGAGAACGACAGGAGGAGCGACCTGGGCGGAGAACGTGGAGGAGAACGATAGGAGGGGCAAACCTGTGCACAGCATCTGGCGGAGAACGTGGAGAAGAACGACAGGAGGAGCGACCTGGGCACAGAACGTGGAGGAGATCCTGAGGAGAATGACAGGAGTAGCGACCTGGGGGCAGAACTTGGAGAAGATCCTGGAGGAGAACGACAGGAGGGGCCCACCTGGGCGGAGAACCTGGAGAACCTGGAGGAGAAAGACAGGAGGAGCAACCTGGGCACTGAACGTGGAGGAGAACCAGGAAGAGAACGACAGGGAGGAGCCACCCGGGGGGGCAGAACTTGGAGGAGATCCTGGAGGAGAACGACAGGAGGGCCCACCTGTGGGCCGAACTTGGAGAAGAACCTTGAGGAGAACGACAGGAGGAGCCACCGTGGGCGGAGAACTTGGAGAACCTGGAGGAGAACGACAGGAGGAGCGACCTGGGGGAAGAACTTGAGGAGATCCTGGAGGAGAACGACAGGAGGGCCCACCTGGGCGGAGAACTTGGAGAACCTGGAGGGGAACGACAGGAGGAGCGACCTGGGCACAGAACGTGGAGTAGAACCAGGAAGAGAACGACAGGAGGGGCCACCTCGGGGCAGAACTTGGAGGAGATCCTGGAGGAGAACGACAGGAGGAGCGACCTGGTCACAGAACTTGGAGGAGAACGACTGGAGGAGCCACCTGGGGGCACGAACTTGGAGGAGATCCTGGAGGAGAACGACAGGAGGGGCCCACCTGGGCGGAGAACTTGGAGAACCTGGAGGAGAACGACAGGAGGAGCGACCTGGGGCGGAGAACGTGGAGGAGAACGACAGGAGGAGCGACCTGGGCGGAGAACCTGGAGGAGAACGACAGGAGGAGCGACCTGGGCGCAGAACGTGGAGGAGATCCTGGAGGAGAACGACAGGAGGAGGACCTGGGGGCAGAACTTGGAGGAGATCTGGAGGAGAACGACAGGAGGGCCCACCTGGGCGGAGAACCTGGAGAACCATGGAGGAGAACGACAGGAGGAGCAACCTGGGCACAGAACGTGGAGGAGATCCTGGAGGAGAACGACAGGAGGGGCCACCTGGGCGGAGAACTTGGAGAACCTGGAGGAGAACAACAGGAGGAGCGACCTGGCGGAGAACCTGGCAGAGACAACAGGAAGGGGCCACCTGGGCACAGAACTTGGAGGAGAACGACTGGAGGGACCACCTGGGCGGAGAACTTGGAGAACCTGGAGGAGAACGACAGGAGGAGCAACCTGGGCACAGAACGTGGAAGAGAACCTGGAGGAGAACGACAGGAGGAGCCACCTGGGGGCAGAACTTGGAGGAGATCCTGGAGAACGACAGGAGGGGCCACCTGGGCGGAGAACTTGGAGAACCTGGAGGAGAACGACAGGAGGAGCAACCTGGGCACTGAACGTGGAGGAGAACCAGGAAGAGAACGACAGGAGGAGCCACCCGGGGGCAGAACTTGGGAGGAGATCCTGGAGGAGAACGACAGGAGGGCCCACTGGGGGGCAGAACTTGGAGAAGAACCTTGAGGAGAACGACAGGAGGGATGCCACCTGGGGGCAGAACTTGGAGGAGAACCTTGAGGAGAACGACAGGAGGAGCGACCTGGGCACAGAACGTGGAGGAGAACCTGGAGGAGAACGACAGGAGGAGCGACCTGGTCACAGAACTTGGAGGAGAACGACAGGAGGGGCCACCTGGGCGGAGAACTTGGAGAACCTGGAGGAGAACGACAGGAGGAGCAACCTGGGCGCAGAGACGTGGAGGAGAACCTGGAGGAGAACGACAGGAGGAGTGACCTGGGCGGAGAACGTGGAGGGAGAACGATAGGAAAGGGCAACCTGTGTGCGCAGCATCTGGAGGAGAACCTGGAGGAAAACGACAGGAGGAGCGACCTGGGAACAGAACGTGGAGGAGATCCTGGAGGAGAACCTGAAGGAGAACGACAGGAGGAGCGACCTGGGCACAGAACGTGGAGGAGAACTGGAGGAGAACAAAAGGAGGAGCAACCTGGGCACAGAACTTGGAGGAGAACGACAGGAGGGGCCACCTGGGCGGAGAACTTGGAGAACCTGGAGGAGAACGACAGGAGGAGCAACCTGGGCACTGAACGTGGAGGAGAACCAGGAAGAGAACGACAGGAGGAGCCACCCGGGGGCAGAATTTGGAGGAGATCCTGGAGGAGAACGACAGGAGGAGCCACCTGGGGGGCAGAACTTGGAGGAGAACCTTGAGGAGAACGACAGGAGGAGCGAACCTGGGCACAGAACGTGGAGGAGAACCTGGAGGAGAACGACAGGAGGAGCGACCTGGTCACAGAACTTGGAGGAGAACGACAGGAGGGGCCACCTGGGCGGAGAACTTGGAGAACCTGGAGGAGAACGACAGGAGGAGCAACCTGGGCGCAGAACGTGGAGGAGAACCTGGAGGAGAACGACAGGAGGAGTGACCTGGGCGGAGAACGTGGAGGAGAACGATAGGAAGGGCAACCTGTGCGCAGCATCTGGAGGAGAACCTGGAGGAAAACGACAGGAGGAGCGACCTGGGAACAGAACGTGGAGGAGATCCTGGAGGAGAACGACAGGAGGGGCCACCTGGGCGGAGAACTTGGAGAACCTGGAGGAGAACGACAGGAGGAGCGACCTGGGCGGAGAACCTGGCAGAGAACAACAGGAGGGGCCACCTGGGCACAGAACTTGGAGGACAACCTGGAGGAGAATGACAGGAGGAGCGACCTGGGCACAGAACGTGGAGGAGAACCTGGAGGAGAACCTGAAGGAGAACGACAGGAGGAGCGACCTGGGCACAGAACGTGGAGGAGAACCTGGAGGAGAACAAAAGGAGGAGCAACCTGGGCACAGAACTTGGAGGAGAACGACAGGAGGAGCAACCTGGGCACAGAACGTGGAGGAGAACCTGGAGGAGAACGAACAGGAGGAGCCACCTGGGGGCAGAACTTGGAGGAGATCCTGGAGGAGAACGACAGGAGGGGCCACCTGGGCGGAGAACTTGGAGAACCTGGAGGAGAACGACAGGAGGAGCGACCTGGGCGGAGAACGTGGAGGAGAACGACAGGAGGAGCGACCTGGGGGCAGAACTTGGAGGAGATCCTGGAGGAGAACGATAGGAGGGCCCACCTGGGCGGAGAACCTGGAGAACCTGGAGGAGAAAGACAGGAGGAGCAACCTGGGCACAGAACGTGGAGGAGATCCTGGAGGAGAACGACAGGAGGGGCCACCTGGGCGGAGAACTTGGAGAACCTGGAGGAGAACGACAGGAGGAGCGACCTGGGCGGAGAACCTGGCAGAGAACAACAGGAGGGGCCACCTGGGCACAGAACTTGGAGGACAACCTGGAGGAGAATGACAGGTGGAGCGACCTGGGCACAGAACGTGGAGGAGAACCTGGAGGAGAACCTGAAGGAGAACGACAGGAGGAGCCACATGGGCACAGAACGTGGAGTAGAACCAGGAAGAGAACGACAGGAGGGGCCACCTCGGTGCAGAACTTGCAGGAGATCCTGGAGGAGAAACGACAGGAGGAGCGACCTGGTCACAGAACTTGGAGGAGAACGACTGGAGGGACCACCTGGGTGGAGAACTTGGAGAACCTGGAGGAGAACGACAGGAGGAGAAACCTGGGCACAGAACGTGGAAGAGAACCTGGAGGAGAACGACAGGAGGAGCCACCTGGGGGCAGAACTTGGAGGACATCCTGGAGAACGACAGGAGGGGCCACCTGGGCGGAGAACTTGGACAACCTGGAGGAGAACGACAGGAGGAGCGACCTGGGCGGAGAACCTGGCAGAGAACAACAGGAGGGGCCACCTGGGCACAGAACTTGGAGGACAACCTGGAGGAGAATGACAGGAGGAGCGGCCTGGGCACAGAACGTGGAGGAGAACCTGGAGGAGAACCTGAAGGAGAACGACAGGAGGAGCCACCTGGGGGCAGAACTTGGAGGAGATCCTGGAGAACGACAGGAGGAGCAACCTGGGCGGAGAACGTGGAGGAGAACGACAGGAGGAGCGACCTGGGCGCAGAACGTGGAGGAGATCCTGGAGGAGAACGACAGGAGGAGCGACCTGGGGGCAGAACTTGGAGGAGATCCTGGAGGAGAACGACAGGAGGGCCCACCTGGGCGGAGAACTTGGAGAACCTGGAGGGGAACGAATGGAGGAGCGACCTGGGCACAGAACGTGGAGTAGAACCAGGAAGAGAACGACAGGAGGGGCCACCTCGGGGCAGAACTTGGAGGAGATCCTGAAGGAGAACGACAGGAGGAGCGACCTGGTCACAGAACTTGGAGGAGAACGACTGGAGGAGCCACCTGGGGGCAGAACTTGGAGGAGATCCTGGAGGAGAACGACAGGAGGGGCCACCTGGGCAGAGAACTTGGAGAACCTGGAGGAGAACGACAGGAGGAGCAACCTGGGCGGAGAACGTGGAGGAGAACGACAGGAGGAGCGACCTGGGCGCAGAACGTGGAGGAGATCCTGGAGGAGAACGACAGGAGGAGCGACCTGGGGGCAGAACTTGGAGGAGATCCTGGAGGAGAACGACAGGAGGGCCCACCTGGGCGGAGAACTTGGAGAACCTGGAGGGGAACGACAGGAGAAGCGACCTGGGCACAGAACGTGGAGTAGAACCAGGAAGAGAACGACAGGAGGGGCCACCTCGGGGCAGAACTTGGAGGAGATGCTGGAGGAGAACGACAGGAGGAGCGACCTGGTCACAGAACTTGGAGGAGAACGACTGGAGGAGCCACCTGGGGGCAGAACTTGGAGGAGATCCTGGAGGAGAACGACAGGAGGGGCCACCTGGGCGGAGAACTTGGAGAACCTGGAGGAGAACGACAGGAGGAGCGACCTGGGCGGAGAACGTGGAGGAGAACGACAGGAGGAGCGACCTGGGGGCAGAACTTGGAGGAGATCCTGGAGGAGAACGATAGGAGGGCCCACCTGGGCGGAGAACCTGGAGAACCTGGAGGAGAAAGACAGGAGGAGCAACCTGGGCACAGAACGTGGAGGAGATCCTGGAGGAGAACGACAGGAGGGGCCACCTGGGCGGAGAACTTGGACAACCTGGAGGAGAACGACAGGAGGAGCGACCTGGGCGGAGAACCTGGCAGAGAACAACAGGAGGGGCCACCTGGGCACAGAACTTGGAGGACAACCTGGAGGAGAATGACAGGAGGAGCGGCCTGGGCACAGAACGTGGAGGAGAACCTGGAGGAGAACCTGAAGGAGAACGACAGGAGGAGCAACCTGGGCACAGAACGTGGAGGAGAACCTGGAGGAGAACAAAAGGAGGAGCAACCTGGGCACAGAACTTGGAGGAGAACCTGGAGGAGAACGACAGGAGGAGCCACCTGGGGGCAGAACTTGGAGGAGATCCTGGAGAACGACAGGAGGGGCCACCTGGGCGGAGAACTTGGAGAACCTGGAGGAGAACGACAGGAGGAGTGACCTGGGCGGAGAACGTGGAGGAGAACGATAGGAGGGGCAACCTGTGCGCAGCATCTGGAGGAGAACCTGGAGGGAAAACGACAGGAGGAGCGACCTGGGCACAGAACGTGGAGGAGATCCTGGAGGAGAACGACAGGAGGGGCCACCTGGGCGGAGAACTTGGAGAACCTGGAGGAGAACGACAGGAGGAGCGACCTGGGCGGAGAACCTGGCAGAGAACAACAGGAGGGGCCACCTGGGCACAGAACTTGGAGGACAACCTGGAGGAGAATGACAGGAGGAGCGACCTGGGCACAGAACATGGAGGAGAACCTGAAGGAGAACCTGAAGGAGAACGACAGGAGGAGCGACCTGGGCACAGAACGTGGAGGAGAACCTGGAGGAGAACAAAAGGAGGAGCAACCTGGGCACAGAACTTGGAGGAGAACGACAGGAGGAGCAACCTGGGCACAGAACGTGGAGGAGAACCTGGAGGAGAACGACAGGAGGAGCCACCTGGGGGCAGAACTTGGAGGAGATACTGGAGGAGAACGACAGGAGGGGCCACCTGGGCGGAGAACTTGGAGAACCTGGAGGAGAACGACAGGAGGAGCGACCTGGGCGGAGAACGTGGAGGAGAACGACAGGAGGGGCCACCTGGGCGGAGAACTTGGAGAACCTGGAGGAGAACGACAGGAGGAGCGACCTGGGCGGAGAACGTGGAGGAGAACGATAGGAGGGGCAACCTGTGCCCAGCATCTGGCGGAGAACGTGGAGAAGAACGAAAGGAGGAGCGACCTGGGCACAGAACGTGGAGGAGATCCTGGAGGAGAATGACAGGAGGAGCGACCTGGGGGCAGAACTTGGAGGAGATCCTGGAGGAGAACGACGGGAGGGCCCACCTGGGCGGAGAACCTGGAGAACCTGGAGGAGAACGACAGGAGGAGCAACCTGGGCACTGAACGTGGAGGAGAACCAGGAAGAGAACGACAGGAGGAGCCACCCGGGGGCAGAACTTGGAGGAGATCCTGGAGGAGAACGACAGGAGGGCCCACCTGGGGGCAGAACTTGGAGAAGAACCTTGAGGAGAACGACAGGAGGAGCCACCTGGGTGCAGTACTTGGAGGAGAACCTTGAGGAGAACGACAGGAGAAGCGACCTGGGCACAGAACGTGGAGGAGAACCTGGAGGAGAACGACAGGAGGAGCGACCTGGTCACAGAACTTGGAGGAGAACGACAGGAGGGGCCACCTGGGCGGAGAACTTGGAGAACCTGGAGGAGAACGACAGGAGGAGCAACCTGGGCGCAGAACGTGGAGGAGAACCTGGAGGAGAACGACAGGAGGAGCCACCTGGGGGCAGAACTTGGAGGAGATCCTGGAGAACGACAGGAGGGGCCACCTGGGCGGAGAACTTGGAGAACCTGGAGGAGAACGACAGGAGGAGTGACCTGGGCGGAGAACGTGGAGGAGAACGATAGGAGGGGCAACCTGTGCGCAACATCTGGAGGAGAACCTGGAGGAAAACGACAGGAGGAGCGACCTGGGCACAGAACGTGGAGGAGAACCTGGAGGAGAACAAAAGGAGGAGCAACCTGGGCACAGAACTTGGAGGAGAACCTGGAGGAGAACGACAGGAGGAGCAACCTGGGCACAGAACGTGGAGGAGAACCTGGAGGAGAACGACAGGAGGAGCCACCTGGGGGCAGAACTTGGAGGAGATCCTGGAGGAGAACGACAGGAGGGGCCACCTGGGCGGAGAACTTGGAGAACCTGGAGGAGAACGACAGGAGGAGCAACCTGGGCGGAGAACGTGGAGGAGAACGACAGGAGGAGCGACCTGGGCGCAGAACGTGGAGGAGATCCTGGAGGAGAACGACAGGAGGAGCGACCTGGGGGGAGAACTTGGAGGAGATCCTGGAGGAGAACGACAGGAGGGCCCACCTGGGCGGAGAACTTGGAGAACCTGGAGGGGAACGACAGGAGGAGCGACCTGGGCACAGAACGTGGAGTAGAACCAGGAAGAGAACGACAGGAGGGGCCACCTCGGGGCAGAACTTGGAGGAGATCCTGGAGGAGAACGACAGGAGGAGCGACCTGGTCACAGAACTTGGAGGAGAACGACTGGAGGAGCCACCTGGGGGTAGAACTTGGAGGAGATCCTGGAGGAGAACGACAGGAGGGGCCACCTGGGCGGAGAACTTGGAGAACCTGGAGGAGAACGACAGGAGGAGCGACCTGGGCGGAGAACGTGGAGGAGAACGACATGAGGAGCGACCTGGGCGGAGAACGTGGAGGAGAACTACAGGAGGAGTGACCTGGGCGGAGAACGTGGAGGAGAACGATAGGAGGGGCAACCTGTGCGCAGCATCTGGAGGAGAACCTGGAGGAAAACGACAGGAGGAGCGACCTGGGCACAGAACGTGGAGGAGATCCTGGAGAAGAACGACAGGAGGGGCCACCTGGGCGGAGAACTTGGAGAACCTGGAGGAGAACGACAGGAGGAGCGACCTGGGCGGAGAACCTGGCAGAGAACAACAGGAGGGGCCACCTGGGCACAGAACTTGGAGGACAACCTGGAGGAGAATGACAGGAGGAGCGACCTGGGCACAGAACGTGGAGGAGAACCTGAAGGAGAACCTGAAGGAGAACGACAGGAGGAGCGACCTGGGCACAGAACGTGGAGGAGAACCTGGAGGAGAACAAAAGGAGGAGCAACCTGGGCACAGAACTTGGAGGAGAACGACAGGAGGAGCAACCTGGGCACAGAACGTGGAGGAGAACCTGGAGGAGAATGACAGGAGGAGCGACCTGGGGGCAGAACTTGGAGGAGATCCTGGAGGAGAACGACAGGAGGGCCCACCTGGGCGGAGAACCTGGAGAACCTGGAGGAGAAAGACAGGAGGAGCAACCTGGGCACTGAACGTGGAGGAGAACCAGGAAGAGAACGACAGGAGGAGCCACCCGGGGGCAGAACTTGGAGGAGATCCTGGAGGAGAACGACAGGAGGGCCCACCTGGGGGCAGAACTTGGAGAAGAACCTTGAGGAGAACGACAGGAGGAGCCACCTGGGCGGAGAACTTGGAGAACCTGGAGGAGAACGACAGGAGGAGCAACCTGGGCGGAGAACGTGGAGGAGAACGACAGGAGGAGCGACCTGGGCGCAGAACGTGGAGGAGATCCTGGAGGAGAACGACAGGAGGAGCGACCTGGGGGCAGAACTTGGAGGAGATCCTGGAGGAGAACGACAGGAGGGCCCACCTGGGCGGAGAACTTGGAGAACCTGGAGGGGAACGAATGGAGGAGCGACCTGGGCACAGAACGTGGAGTAGAACCAGGAAGAGAACGACAGGAGGGGCCACCTCGGGGCAGAACTTGGAGGAGATCCTGGAGGAGAACGACAGGAGGAGCGACCTGGTCACAGAACTTGGAGGAGAACGACTGGAGGAGCCACCTGGGGGCAGAACTTGGAGGAGATCCTGGAGGAGAACGACAGGAGGGGCCACCTGGGCAGAGAACTTGGAGAACCTGGAGGAGAACGACAGGAGGAGCAACCTGGGCGGAGAACGTGGAGGAGAACGACAGGAGGAGCGACCTGGGCGCAGAACGTGGAGGAGATCCTGGAGGAGAACGACAGGAGGAGCGACCTGGGGGCAGAACTTGGAGGAGATCCTGGAGGAGAACGACAGGAGGGCCCACCTGGGCGGAGAACTTGGAGAACCTGGAGGGGAACGACAGGAGGAGCAACCTGGGCACAGAACGTGGAAGAGAACCTGGAGGAGAACGACAGGAGGAGCCACCTGGGGGAAGAACTTGGAGGAGATCCTGGAGAACGACAGGAGGGGCCACCTGGGCGGAGAACTTGGAGAACCTGGAGGAGAACGATCGGAGGAGCGACCTGGGCACAGAACGTGGAGGAGAACCTGGAGGAGAACCTGAAGGAGAACGACAGGAGGAGCGACCTGGGCACAGAACGTGGAGGAGAACCTGGAGGAGAACAAAAGGAGGAGCAACCTGGGCACAGAACTTGGAGGAGAACGACAGGAGGAGCAACCTGGGCACAGAACGTGGAGGAGAACCTGGAGGAGAACGACAGGAGGAGCGACCTGGGCACAGAACGTGGAGGAGATCCTGGAGGAGAACGACAGGAGGGGCCACCTGGGCGGAGAACTTGGAGAACCTGGAGGAGAACGACAGGAGGAGCGACCTGGGCGGAGAACCTGGCAGAGAACAACAGGAGGGGCCACCTGGGCACAGAACTTGGAGGACAACCTGGAGGAGAATGACAGGAGGAGCGACCTGGGCACAGAACGTGGAGGAGAACCTGAAGGAGAACCTGAAGGAGAACGACAGGAGGAACGACCTGGGCACAGAACGTGGAGGAGAACCTGGAGGAGAACAAAAGGAGGAGCAACCTGGGCACAGAACTTGGAGGAGAACGACAGGAGGAGCAACCTGGGCACAGAACGTGGAGGAGAACCTGGAGGAGAACGACAGGAGGAGCCACCTGGGGGCAGAACTTGGAGGAGATCCTGGAGGAGAACGACAGGAGGGGCCAACTGGGCGGAGAACTTGGAGAACCTGGAGGAGAACGACAGGAGGAGCGACCTGGGCGGAGAACGTGGAGGAGAACGACAGGAGGGGCCACCTGGGCGGAGAACTTGGAGAACCTGGAGGAGAACGACAGGAGGAGCGACCTGGGCGGAGAACGTGGAGGAGAACGATAGGAGGGGCAACCTGTGCCCAGCATCTGGCGGAGAACGTGGAGAAGAACGACAGGAGGAGCGACCTGGGCACAGAACGTGGAGGAGATCCTGGAGGAGAATGACAGGAGGAGCGACCTGGGGGCAGAACTTGGAGGAGATCCTGGAGGAGAACGACAGGAGGGCCCACCTGGGCGGAGAACCTGGAGAACCTGGAGGAGAACGACAGGAGGAGCAACCTGGGCACTGAACGTGGAGGAGAACCAGGAAGAGAACGACAGGAGGAGCCACCCGGGGGCAGAACTTGGAGGAGATCCTGGAGGAGAACGACAGGAGGGCCCACCTGGGGGCAGAACTTGGAGAAGAACCTTGAGGAGAACGACAGGAGGAGGCACCTGGGTGCAGTACTTGGAGGAGAACCTTGAGGAGAACGACAGGAGAAGCGACCTGGGCACATAACGTGGAGGAGAACCTGGAGGAGAACGACAGGAGGAGCGACCTGGTCACAGAGCTTGGAGGAGAACGACAGGAGGGGCCACCTTGGCGGAGAACTTGGAGAACCTGAAGGAGAACGACAGGAGGAGGAACCTGGGCGCAGAACGTGGAGGAGAACCTGGAGGAGAACAAAAGGAGGAGCAACCTGGGCACAGAACTTGGAGGAGAACGACAGGAGGAGCAACCTGGGCACAGAACGTGGAGGAGAACCTGGAGGAGAACGACAGGAGGAGCCACCTGGGGGCAGAACTTGGAGGAGATCCTGGAGGAGAACGACAGGAGGGGCCAACTGGGCGGAGAACTTGGAGAACCTGGAGGAGAACGACAGGAGGAGCGACCTGGGCGGAGAACGTGGAGGAGAACGACAGGAGGGGCCACCTGGGCGGAGAACTTGGAGAACCTGGAGGAGAACGACAGGAGGAGCGACCTGGGCGGAGAACGTGGAGGAGAACGATAGGAGGGGCAACCTGTGCCCAGCATCTGGCGGAGAACGTGGAGAAGAACGACAGGAGGAGCGACCTGGGCACAGAACGTGGAGGAGATCCTGGAGGAGAATGACAGGAGGAGCGACCTGGGGGCAGAACTTGGAGGAGATCCTGGAGGAGAACGACAGGAGGGCCCACCTGGGCGGAGAACCTGGAGAACCTGGAGGAGAACGACAGGAGGAGCAACCTGGGCACTGAACGTGGAGGAGAACCAGGAAGAGAACGACAGGAGGAGCCACCCGGGGGCAGAACTTGGAGGAGATCCTGGAGGAGAACGACAGGAGGGCCCACCTGGGGGCAGAACTTGGAGAAGAACCTTGAGGAGAACGACAGGAGGAGGCACCTGGGTGCAGTACTTGGAGGAGAACCTTGAGGAGAACGACAGGAGAAGCGACCTGGGCACATAACGTGGAGGAGAACCTGGAGGAGAACGACAGGAGGAGCGACCTGGTCACAGAGCTTGGAGGAGAACGACAGGAGGGGCCACCTTGGCGGAGAACTTGGAGAACCTGAAGGAGAACGACAGGAGGAGGAACCTGGGCGCAGAACGTGGAGGAGAACCTGGAGGAGAACGACAGGAGGAGCCACCTGGGGGCAGAACTTGGAGGAGATCCTGGAGGAGAACAAAAGGAGGAGCAACCTGGGCACAGAACTTGGAGGAGAACCTGGAGGAGAACGACAGGAGGAGCAACCTGGGGGCAGAACTTGGAGGAGATCCTGGAGGAGAACGACAGGAGGGGCCACCTGGGCGGAGAACTTGGAGAACCTGGAGGAGAACGACAGGAGGAGCAACCTGGGCGGAGAACGTGGAGGAGAACGACAGGAGGAGCGACCTGGGCGCAGAACGTGGAGGAGATCCTGGAGGAGAACGACAGGAGGAGCGACCTGGGGGCAGAACGTGGAGGAGATCCTGGAGGAGAACGACAGGAGTGGCCACCTGGCCGGAGAACTTGGAGAACCTGGAGGACAACGACAGGAGGAGCGACCTGGGCGGAGAACGTGGAGGAGAACGACAGGAGGAGCGAACTGAGGGCAGAACTTGGAGGAGATCCTGGAGGAGAACGACAGGAGGGCCCACCTGGGCGGAGAACCTGGAGAACCTGGAGGAGAACGACAGGAGGAGCAACCTGGGCACAGAACGTGGAGGAGATCCTGGAGGAGAACGACAGGAGGGCCCACCTGGGCGGAGAACTTGGAGAACCTGGAGGAGAACGACAGGAGGACTGACCTGGGCGGAGAACGTGGAGGAGAACGATAGGAGGGGCAACCTGTGCGCAGCATCTGGAGGAGAACCTGGAGGAAAACGACAGGAGGAGCGACCTGGGCACAGAACGTGGAGGAGAACCTGGAGGAGAACAAAAGGAGGAGCAACCTGGGCACAGAACTTGGAGGAGAACCTGGAGGAGAACGACAGGAGGAGCAACCTGGGCACAGAACGTGGAGGAGAACCTGGAGGAGAACGACAGGAGGAGCCACCTGGGGGCAGAACTTGGAGGAGATCCTGGAGGAGAACGACAGGAGGGGCCACCTGGGCGGAGAACTTGGAGGAGATCCTGGAGGAGAACGACAGGAGGGGCCACCTGGGCGGAGAACTTGGAGAACCTGGAGGAGAACGACAGGAGGAGCAACCTGGGCGGAGAACGTGGAGGAGAACGACAGGAGGAGCGACCTGGGCGCAGAACGTGGAGGAGATCCTGGAGGAGAACGACAGGAGGAGCGACCTGGGGGCAGAACTTGGAGGAGATCCTGGAGGAGAACGACAGGAGGGGCCACCTGGGCGGAGAACTTGGAGAACCGGGAGGAGAACGACAGGAGGAGCGACCTGGGCGGAGAACGTGGAGGAGAACGATAGGAGGGGCAACCTGTGCACAGCATCTGGCGGAGAACGTGGAGAAGAACGACAGGAGGAGCGACCTGGGCACAGAACGTGGAGGAGATCCTGGAGGAGAATGACAGGAGTAGCGACCTGGGGGCAGAACTTGGAGAAGATCCTGGAGGAGAACGACAGGAGGGCCCACCTGGGCGGAGAACCTGGAGAACCTGGAGGAGAAAGACAGGAGGAGCAACCTGGGCACTGAACGTGGAGGAGAACCAGGAAGAGAACGACAGGAGGAGCCACCCGGGGGCAGAACTTGGAGGAGATCCTGGAGGAGAACGACAGGAGGGCCCACCTGGGGGCAGAACTTGGAGAAGAACCTTGAGGAGAACGACAGGAGGAGCCACCTGGGCGGAGAACTTGGAGAACCTGGAGGAGAACGACAGGAGGAGCGACCTGGGGGAAGAACTTGGAGGAGATCCTGGAGGAGAACGACAGGAGGGCCCACCTGGGCGGAGAACTTGGAGAACCTGGAGGGGAACGACAGGAGGAGCGACCTGGGCACAGAACGTGGAGTAGAACCAGGAAGAGAACGACAGGAGGGGCCACCTCGGGGCAGAACTTGGAGGAGATCCTGGAGGAGAACGACAGGAGGAGCGACCTGGTCACAGAACTTGGAGGAGAACGACTGGAGGAGCCACCTGGGGGCAGAACTTGGAGGAGATCCTGGAGGAGAACGACAGGAGGGGCCACCTGGGCGGAGAACTTGGAGAACCTGGAGGAGAACGACAGGAGGAGCGACCTGGGCGGAGAACGTGGAGGAGAACGACAGGAGGAGCGACCTGGGCGGAGAACCTGGAGGAGAACGACAGGAGGAGCGACCTGGGCGCAGAACGTGGAGGAGATCCTGGAGGAGAACGACAGGAGGAGCGACCTGGGGGCAGAACTTGGAGGAGATCCTGGAGGAGAACGACAGGAGGGCCCACCTGGGCGGAGAACCTGGAGAACCTGGAGGAGAACGACAGGAGGAGCAACCTGGGCACAGAACGTGGAGGAGATCCTGGAGGAGAACGACAGGAGGGGCCACCTGGGCGGAGAACTTGGAGAACCTGGAGGAGAACAACAGGAGGAGCGACCTGGGCGGAGAACCTGGCAGAGAACAACAGGAGGGGCCACCTGGGCACAGAACTTGGAGGAGAACGACTGGAGGGACCACCTGGGCGGAGAACTTGGAGAACCTGGAGGAGAACGACAGGAGGAGCAACCTGGGCACAGAACGTGGAAGAGAACCTGGAGGAGAACGACAGGAGGAGCCACCTGGGGGCAGAACTTGGAGGAGATCCTGGAGAACGACAGGAGGGGCCACCTGGGCGGAGAACTTGGAGAACCTGGAGGAGAACGACAGGAGGAGCAACCTGGGCACTGAACGTGGAGGAGAACCAGGAAGAGAACGACAGGAGGAGCCACCCGGGGGCAGAACTTGGAGGAGATCCTGGAGGAGAACGACAGGAGGGCCCACCTGGGGGCAGAACTTGGAGAAGAACCTTGAGGAGAACGACAGGAGGAGCCACCTGGGGGCAGAACTTGGAGGAGAACCTTGAGGAGAACGACAGGAGGAGCGACCTGGGCACAGAACGTGGAGGAGAACCTGGAGGAGAACGACAGGAGGAGCGACCTGGTCACAGAACTTGGAGGAGAACGACAGGAGGGGCCACCTGGGCGGAGAACTTGGAGAACCTGGAGGAGAACGACAGGAGGAGCAACCTGGGCGCAGAACGTGGAGGAGAACCTGGAGGAGAACGACAGGAGGAGTGACCTGGGCGGAGAACGTGGAGGAGAACGATAGGAAGGGCAACCTGTGCGCAGCATCTGGAGGAGAACCTGGAGGAAAACGACAGGAGGAGCGACCTGGGAACAGAACGTGGAGGAGATCCTGGAGGAGAACCTGAAGGAGAACGACAGGAGGAGCGACCTGGGCACAGAACGTGGAGGAGAACCTGGAGGAGAACAAAAGGAGGAGCAACCTGGGCACAGAACTTGGAGGAGAACGACAGGAGGGGCCACCTGGGCGGAGAACTTGGAGAACCTGGAGGAGAACGACAGGAGGAGCAACCTGGGCACTGAACGTGGAGGAGAACCAGGAAGAGAACGACAGGAGGAGCCACCCGGGGGCAGAATTTGGAGGAGATCCTGGAGGAGAACGACAGGAGGAGCCACCTGGGGGCAGAACTTGGAGGAGAACCTTGAGGAGAACGACAGGAGGAGCGACCTGGGCACAGAACGTGGAGGAGAACCTGGAGGAGAACGACAGGAGGAGCGACCTGGTCACAGAACTTGGAGGAGAACGACAGGAGGGGCCACCTGGGCGGAGAACTTGGAGAACCTGGAGGAGAACGACAGGAGGAGCAACCTGGGCGCAGAACGTGGAGGAGAACCTGGAGGAGAACGACAGGAGGAGTGACCTGGGCGGAGAACGTGGAGGAGAACGATAGGAAGGGCAACCTGTGCGCAGCATCTGGAGGAGAACCTGGAGGAAAACGACAGGAGGAGCGACCTGGGAACAGAACGTGGAGGAGATCCTGGAGGAGAACGACAGGAGGGGCCACCTGGGCGGAGAACTTGGAGAACCTGGAGGAGAACGACAGGAGGAGCGACCTGGGCGGAGAACCTGGCAGAGAACAACAGGAGGGGCCACCTGGGCACAGAACTTGGAGGACAACCTGGAGGAGAATGACAGGAGGAGCGACCTGGGCACAGAACGTGGAGGAGAACCTGGAGGAGAACCTGAAGGAGAACGACAGGAGGAGCGACCTGGGCACAGAACGTGGAGGAGAACCTGGAGGAGAACAAAAGGAGGAGCAACCTGGGCACAGAACTTGGAGGAGAACGACAGGAGGAGCAACCTGGGCACAGAACGTGGAGGAGAACCTGGAGGAGAACAACAGGAGGAGCCACCTGGGGGCAGAACTTGGAGGAGATCCTGGAGGAGAACGACAGGAGGGGCCACCTGGGCGGAGAACTTGGAGAACCTGGAGGAGAACGACAGGAGGAGCGACCTGGGCGGAGAACGTGGAGGAGAACGACAGGAGGAGCGACCTGGGGGCAGAACTTGGAGGAGATCCTGGAGGAGAACGATAGGAGGGCCCACCTGGGCGGAGAACCTGGAGAACCTGGAGGAGAAAGACAGGAGGAGCAACCTGGGCACAGAACGTGGAGGAGATCCTGGAGGAGAACGACAGGAGGGGCCACCTGGGCGGAGAACTTGGAGAACCTGGAGGAGAACGACAGGAGGAGCGACCTGGGCGGAGAACCTGGCAGAGAACAACAGGAGGGGCCACCTGGGCACAGAACTTGGAGGACAACCTGGAGGAGAATGACAGGTGGAGCGACCTGGGCACAGAACGTGGAGGAGAACCTGGAGGAGAACCTGAAGGAGAACGACAGGAGGAGCCACATGGGCACAGAACGTGGAGTAGAACCAGGAAGAGAACGACAGGAGGGGCCACCTCGGTGCAGAACTTGCAGGAGATCCTGGAGGAGAACGACAGGAGGAGCGACCTGGTCACAGAACTTGGAGGAGAACGACAGGAGGGACCACCTGGGTGGAGAACTTGGAGAACCTGGAGGAGAACGACAGGAGGAGCAACCTGGGCACAGAACGTGGAAGAGAACCTGGAGGAGAACGACAGGAGGAGCCACCTGGGGGCAGAACTTGGAGGAGATCCTGGAGAACGACAGGAGGGGCCACCTGGGCGGAGAACTTGGACAACCTGGAGGAGAACGACAGGAGGAGCGACCTGGGCGGAGAACCTGGCAGAGAACAACAGGAGGGGCCACCTGGGCACAGAACTTGGAGGACAACCTGGAGGAGAATGACAGGAGGAGCGGCCTGGGCACAGAACGTGGAGGAGAACCTGGAGGAGAACCTGAAGGAGAACGACAGGAGGAGCAACCTGGGCACAGAACGTGGAGGAGAACCTGGAGGAGAACAAAAGGAGGAGCAACCTGGGCACAGAACTTGGAGGAGAACCTGGAGGAGAATGACAGGAGGAGCCACCTGGGGGCAGAACTTGGAGGAGATCCTGGAGAACGACAGGAGGGGCCACCTGGGCGGAGAACTTGGAGAACCTGGAGGAGAACGACAGGAGGAGTGACCTGGGCGGAGAACGTGGAGGAGAACGATAGGAGGGGCAACCTGTGCGCAGCATCTGGAGGAGAACCTGGAGGAAAACGACAGGAGGAGCGACCTGGGCACAGAACGTGGAGGAGATCCTGGAGGAGAACGACAGGAGGGGCCACCTGGGCGGAGAACTTGGAGAACCTGGAGGAGAACGACAGGAGGAGCGACCTGGGCGGAGAACCTGGCAGAGAACAACAGGAGGGGCCACCTGGGCACAGAACTTGGAGGACAACCTGGAGGAGAATGACAGGAGGAGCGACCTGGGCACAGAACATGGAGGAGAACCTGAAGGAGAACCTGAAGGAGAACGACAGGAGGAGCGACCTGGGCACAGAACGTGGAGGAGAACCTGGAGGAGAACAAAAGGAGGAGCAACCTGGGCACAGAACTTGGAGGAGAACGACAGGAGGAGCAACCTGGGCACAGAACGTGGAGGAGAACCTGGAGGAGAACAACAGGAGGAGCCACCTGGGGGCAGAACTTGGAGGAGATCCTGGAGGAGAACGACAGGAGGGGCCACCTGGGCGGAGAACTTGGAGAACCTGGAGGAGAACGACAGGAGGAGCGACCTGGGCGGAGAACGTGGAGGAGAACGACAGGAGGGGCCACCTGGGCGGAGAACTTGGAGAACCTGGAGGAGAACGACAGGAGGAGCGACCTGGGCGGAGAACGTGGAGGAGAACGATAGGAGGGGCAACCTGTGCCCAGCATCTGGCGGAGAACGTGGAGAAGAACGACAGGAGGAGCGACCTGGGCACAGAACGTGGAGGAGATCCTGGAGGAGAATGACAGGAGGAGCGACCTCGGGGAAGAACTTGGAGGAGATCCTGGAGGAGAACGACGGGAGGGCCCACCTGGGCGGAGAACCTGGAGAACCTGGAGGAGAACGACAGGAGGAGCAACCTGGGCACTGAACGTGGAGGAGAACCAGGAAGAGAACGACAGGAGGAGCCACCCGGGGGCAGAACTTGGAGGAGATCCTGGAGGAGAACGACAGGAGGGCCCACCTGGGGGCAGAACTTGGAGAAGAACCTTGAGGAGAACGACAGGAGGAGCCACCTGGGTGCAGTACTTGGAGGAGAACCTTGAGGAGAACGACAGGAGAAGCGACCTGGGCACAGAACGTGGAGGAGAACCTGGAGGAGAACGACAGGAGGAGCGACCTGGTCACAGAACTTGGAGGAGAACGACAGGAGGGGCCACCTGGGCGGAGAACTTGGAGAACCTGGAGGAGAACGACAGGAGGAGCAACCTGGGCGCAGAACGTGGAGGAGAACCTGGAGGAGAACGACAGGAGGAGCCACCTGGGGGCAGAACTTGGAGGAGATCCTGGAGAACGACAGGAGGGGCCACCTGGGCGGAGAACTTGGAGAACCTGGAGGAGAACGACAGGAGGAGTGACCTGGGCGGAGAACGTGGAGGAGAACGATAGGAGGGGCAACCTGTGCGCAACATCTGGAGGAGAACCTGGAGGAAAACGACAGGAGGAGCGACCTGGGCACAGAACGTGGAGGAGAACCTGGAGGAGAACAAAAGGAGGAGCAACCTGGGCACAGAACTTGGAGGAGAACCTGGAGGAGAACGACAGGAGGAGCAACCTGGGCACAGAACGTGGAGGAGAACCTGGAGGAGAACGACAGGAGGAGCCACCTGGGGGCAGAACTTGGAGGAGATCCTGGAGGAGAACGACAGGAGGGGCCACCTGGGCGGAGAACTTGGAGAACCTGGAGGAGAACGACAGGAGGAGCAACCTGGGCGGAGAACGTGGAGGAGAACGACAGGAGGAGCGACCTGGGCGCAGAACGTGGAGGAGATCCTGGAGGAGAACGACAGGAGGAGCGACCTGGGGGGAGAACTTGGAGGAGATCCTGGAGGAGAACGACAGGAGGGCCCACCTGGGCGGAGAACTTGGAGAACCTGGAGGGGAACGACAGGAGGAGCGACCTGGGCACAGAACGTGGAGTAGAACCAGGAAGAGAACGACAGGAGGGGCCACCTCGGGGCAGAACTTGGAGGAGATCCTGGAGGAGAACGACAGGAGGAGCGACCTGGTCACAGAACTTGGAGGAGAACGACTGGAGGAGCCACCTGGGGGTAGAACTTGGAGGAGATCCCGGAGGAGAACGACAAGAGGGGCCACCTGGGCGGAGAACTTGGAGAACCTGGAGGAGAACGACAGGAGGAGCGACCTGGGCGGAGAACGTGGAGGAGAACGACATGAGGAGCGACCTGGGCGGAGAACGTGGAGGAGAACTACAGGAGGAGTGACCTGGGCGGAGAACGTGGAGGAGAACGATAGGAGGGGCAACCTGTGCGCAGCATCTGGAGGAGAACCTGGAGGAAAACGACAGGAGGAGCGACCTGGGCACAGAACGTGGAGGAGATCCTGGAGAAGAACGACAGGAGGGGCCACCTGGGCGGAGAACTTGGAGAACCTGGAGGAGAACGACAGGAGGAGCGACCTGGGCGGAGAACCTGGCAGAGAACAACAGGAGGGGCCACCTGGGCACAGAACTTGGAGGACAACCTGGAGGAGAATGACAGGAGGAGCGACCTGGGCACAGAACGTGGAGGAGAACCTGAAGGAGAACCTGAAGGAGAACGACAGGAGGAGCGACCTGGACACAGAACGTGGAGGAGAACCTGGAGGAGAACAAAAGGAGGAGCAACCTGGGCACAGAACTTGGAGGAGAACGACAGGAGGAGCAACCTGGGCACAGAACGTGGAGGAGAACCTGGAGGAGAATGACAGGAGGAGCGACCTGGGGGCAGAACTTGGAGGAGATCCTGGAGGAGAACGACAGGAGGGCCCACCTGGGCGGAGAACCTGGAGAACCTGGAGGAGAAAGACAGGAGGAGCAACCTGGGCACTGAACGTGGAGGAGAACCAGGAAGAGAACGACAGGAGGAGCCACCCGGGGGCAGAACTTGGAGGAGATCCTGGAGGAGAACGACAGGAGGGCCCACCTGGGGGCAGAACTTGGAGAAGAACCTTGAGGAGAACGACAGGAGGAGCCACATGGGCGGAGAACTTGGAGAACCTGGAGGAGAACGACAGGAGGAGCAACCTGGGCGGAGAACGTGGAGGAGAACGACAGGAGGAGCGACCTGGGCGCAGAACGTGGAGGAGATCCTGGAGGAGAACGACAGGAGGAGCGACCTGGGGGCAGAACTTGGAGGAGATCCTGGAGGAGAACGACAGGAGGGCCCACCTGGGCGGAGAACTTGGAGAACCTGGAGGGGAACGAATGGAGGAGCGACCTGGGCACAGAACGTGGAGTAGAACCAGGAAGAGAACGACAGGAGGGGCCACCTCGGGGCAGAACTTGGAGGAGATCCTGGAGGAGAACGACAGGAGGAGCGACCTGGTCACAGAACTTGGAGGAGAACGACTGGAGGAGCCACCTGGGGGCAGAACTTGGAGGAGATCCTGGAGGAGAACGACAGGAGGGGCCACCTGGGCAGAGAACTTGGAGAACCTGGAGGAGAACGACAGGAGGAGCAACCTGGGCGGAGAACGTGGAGGAGAACGACAGGAGGAGCGACCTGGGCGCAGAACGTGGAGGAGATCCTGGAGGAGAAGGACAGGAGGAGCGACCTGGGGGCAGAACTTGGAGGAGATCCTGGAGGAGAACGACAGGAGGGCCCACCTGGGCGGAGAACTTGGAGAACCTGGAGGGGAACGACAGGAGAAGCGACCTGGGCACAGAACGTGGAGTAGAACCAGGAAGAGAACGACAGGAGGGGCCACCTCGGGGCAGAACTTGGAGGAGATGCTGGAGGAGAACGACAGGAGGAGCGACCTGGTCACAGAACTTGGAGGAGAACGACTGGAGGAGCCACCTGGGGGCAGAACTTGGAGGAGATCCTGGAGGAGAACGACAGGAGGGGCCACCTGGGCGGAGAACTTGGAGAACCTGGAGGAGAACGACAGGAGGAGCGACCTGGGCGGAGAACGTGGAGGAGAACGACAGGAGGAGCGACCTGGGGGCAGAACTTGGAGGAGATCCTGGAGGAGAACGATAGGAGGGCCCACCTGGGCGGAGAACCTGGAGAACCTGGAGGAGAAAGACAGGAGGAGCAACCTGGGCACAGAACGTGGAGGAGATCCTGGAGGAGAACGACAGGAGGGGCCACCTGGGCGGAGAACTTGGAGAACCTGGAGGAGAACGACAGGAGGAGCGACCGGGGCGGAGAACCTGGCAGAGAACAACAGGAGGGGCCACCTGGGCACAGAACTTGGAGGACAACCTGGAGGAGAATGACAGGTGGAGCGACCTGGGCACAGAACGTGGAGGAGAACCTGGAGGAGAACCTGAAGGAGAACGACAGGAGGAGCCACATGGGCACAGAACGTGGAGTAGAACCAGGAAGAGAACGACAGGAGGGGCCACCTCGGTGCAGAACTTGCAGGAGATCCTGGAGGAGAACGACAGGAGGAGCGACCTGGTCACAGAACTTGGAGGAGAACGACTGGAGGGACCACCTGGGTGGAGAACTTGGAGAACCTGGAGGAGAACGACAGGAGGAGCAACCTGGGCACAGAACGTGGAGGAGATCCTGGAGGAGAACGACAGGAGGGGCCACCTGGGCGGAGAACTTGGACAACCTGGAGGAGAACGACAGGAGGAGCGACCTGGGCGGAGAACCTGGCAGAGAACAACAGGAGGGGCCACCTGGGCACAGAACTTGGAGGACAACCTGGAGGAGAATGACAGGAGGAGCGGCCTGGGCACAGAACGTGGAGGAGAACCTGGAGGAGAACCTGAAGGAGAACGACAGGAGGAGCAACCTGGGCACAGAACGTGGAGGAGAACCTGGAGGAGAACAAAAGGAGGAGCAACCTGGGCACAGAACTTGGAGGAGAACCTGGAGGAGAACGACAGGAGGAGCCACCTGGGGGCAGAACTTGGAGGAGATCCTGGAGAACGACAGGAGGGGCCACCTGGGCGGACAACTTGGAGAACCTGGAGGAGAACGACAGGAGGAGTGACCTGGGCGGAGAACGTGGAGGAGAACGATAGGAGGGGCAACCTGTGCGCAGCATCTGGAGGAGAACCTGGAGGAAAACGACAGGAGGAGCGACCTGGGCACAGAACGTGGAGGAGATCCTGGAGGAGAACGACAGGAGGGGCCACCTGGGCGGAGAACTTGGAGAACCTGGAGGAGAACGACAGGAGGAGCGACCTGGGCGGAGAACCTGGCAGAGAACAACAGGAGGGGCCACCTGGGCACAGAACTTGGAGGACAACCTGGAGGAGAATGACAGGAGGAGCGACCTGGGCACAGAACATGGAGGAGAACCTGAAGGAGAACCTGAAGGAGAACGACAGGAGGAGCGACCTGGGCACAGAACGTGGAGGAGAACCTGGAGGAGAACAAAAGGAGGAGCAACCTGGGCACAGAACTTGGAGGAGAACGACAGGAGGAGCAACCTGGGCACAGAACGTGGAGGAGAACCTGGAGGAGAACGACAGGAGGAGCCACCTGGGGGCAGAACTTGGAGGAGATCCTGGAGGAGAACGACAGGAGGGGCCACCTGGGCGGAGAACTTGGAGAACCTGGAGGAGAACGACAGGAGGAGCGACCTGGGCGGAGAACGTGGAGGAGAACGACAGGAGGGGCCACCTGGGCGGAGAACTTGGAGAACCTGGAGGAGAACGACAGGAGGAGCGACCTGGGCGGAGAACGTGGAGGAGAACGATAGGAGGGGCAACCTGTGCCCAGCATCTGGCGGAGAACGTGGAGAAGAACGACAGGAGGAGCGACCTGGGCACAGAACGTGGAGGAGATCCTGGAGGAGAATGACAGGAGGAGCGACCTGGGGGCAGAACTTGGAGGAGATCCTGGAGGAGAACGACAGGAGGGCCCACCTGGGCGGAGAACCTGGAGAACCTGGAGGAGAACGACAGGAGGAGCAACCTGGGCACTGAACGTGGAGGAGAACCAGGAAGAGAACGACAGGAGGAGCCACCCGGGGGCAGAACTTGGAGGAGATCCTGGAGGAGAACGACAGGAGGGCCCACCTGGGGGCAGAACTTGGAGAAGAACCTTGAGGAGAACGACAGGAGGAGCCACCTGGGTGCAGTACTTGGAGGAGAACCTTGAGGAGAACGACAGGAGAAGCGACCTGGGCACAGAACGTGGAGGAGAACCTGGAGGAGAACGACAGGAGGAGCGACCTGGTCACAGAACTTGGAGGAGAACGACAGGAGGGGCCACCTGGGCGGAGAACTTGGAGAACCTGGAGGAGAACGACAGGAGGAGCAACCTGGGCGCAGAACGTGGAGGAGAACCTGGAGGAGAACGACAGGAGGAGCCACCTGGGGGCAGAACTTGGAGGAGATCCTGGAGAACGACAGGAGGGGCCACCTGGGCGGAGAACTTGGAGAACCTGGAGGAGAACGACAGGAGGAGTGACCTGGGCGGAGAACGTGGAGGAGAACGATAGGAGGGGCAACCTGTGCGCAGCATCTGGAGGAGAACCTGGAGGAAAACGACAGGAGGAGCGACCTGGGCACAGAACGTGGAGGAGATCCTGGAGGAGAACGACAGGAGGGGCCACCTGGGCGGAGAACTTGGAGAACCTGGAGGAGAACGACAGGAGGAGCGACCTGGGCGGAGAACCTGGCAGAGAACAACAGGAGGGGCCACCTGGGCACAGAACTTGGAGGACAACCTGGAGGAGAATGACAGGAGGAGCGACCTGGGCACAGAACATGGAGGAGAACCTGAAGGAGAACCTGAAGGAGAACGACAGGAGGAGCGACCTGGGCACAGAACGTGGAGGAGAACCTGGAGGAGAACAAAAGGAGGAGCAACCTGGGCACAGAACTTGGAGGAGAACGACAGGAGGAGCAACCTGGGCACAGAACGTGGAGGAGAACCTGGAGGAGAACGACAGGAGGAGCCACCTGGGGGCAGAACTTGGAGGAGATCCTGGAGGAGAACGACAGGAGGGGCCACCTGGGCGGAGAACTTGGAGAACCTGGAGGAGGACGACAGGAGGAGCGACCTGGGCGGAGAACGTGGAGGAGAACGACAGGAGGGGCCACCTGGGCGGAGAACTTGGAGAACCTGGAGGAGAACGACAGGAGGAGCGACCTGGGCGGAGAACGTGGAGGAGAACGATAGGAGGGGCAACCTGTGCCCAGCATCTGGCGGAGAACGTGGAGAAGAACGACAGGAGGAGCGACCTGGGCACAGAACGTGGAGGAGATCCTGGAGGAGAATGACAGGAGGAGCGACCTGGGGGCAGAACTTGGAGGAGATCCTGGAGGAGAACGACAGGAGGGCCCACCTGGGCGGAGAACCTGGAGAACCTGGAGGAGAACGACAGGAGGAGCAACCTGGGCACTGAACGTGGAGGAGAACCAGGAAGAGAACGACAGGAGGAGCCACCCGGGGGCAGAACTTGGAGGAGATCCTGGAGGAGAACGACAGGAGGGCCCACCTGGGGGCAGAACTTGGAGAAGAACCTTGAGGAGAACGACAGGAGGAGCCACCTGGGTGCAGTACTTGGAGGAGAACCTTGAGGAGAACGACAGGAGAAGCGACCTGGGCACAGAACGTGGAGGAGAACCTGGAGGAGAACGACAGGAGGAGCGACCTGGTCACAGAACCTGGAGGAGAACGACAGGAGGAGCAACCTGGGCGCAGAACGTGGAGGAGAACCTGGAGGAGAACGACAGGAGGAGCCACCTGGGGGCAGAACTTGGAGGAGATCCTGGAGAACGACAGGAGGGGCCACCTGGGCGGAGAACTTGGAGAACCTGGAGGAGAACGACAGGAGGAGTGACCTGGGCGGAGAACGTGGAGGAGAACGATAGGAGGGGCAACCTGTGCGCAACATCTGGAGGAGAACCTGGAGGAAAACGACAGGAGGAGCGACCTGGGCACAGAACGTGGAGGAGAACCTGGAGGAGAACAAAAGGAGGAGCAACCTGGGCACAGAACTTGGAGGAGAACCTGGAGGAGAACGACAGGAGGAGCAACCTGGGCACAGAACGTGGAGGAGAACCTGGAGGAGAACGACAGGAGGAGCCACCTGGGGGCAGAACTTGGAGGAGATCCTGGAGGAGAACGACAGGAGGGGCCACCTGGGCGGAGAACTTGGAGAACCTGGAGGAGAACGACAGGAGGAGCAACCTGGGCGGAGAACGTGGAGGAGAACGACAGGAGGAGCGACCTGGGCGCAGAACGTGGAGGAGATCCTGGAGGAGAACGACAGGAGGAGCGACCTGGGGGGAGAACTTGGAGGAGATCCTGGAGGAGAACGACAGGAGGGCCCACCTGGGCGGAGAACTTGGAGAACCTGGAGGGGAACGACAGGAGGAGCGACCTGGGCACAGAACATGGAGTAGAACCAGGAAGAGAACGACAGGAGGGGCCACCTCGGGGCAGAACTTGGAGGAGATCCTGGAGGAGAACGACAGGAGGAGCGACCTGGTCACAGAACTTGGAGGAGAACGACTGGAGGAGCCACCTGGGGGTAGAACTTGGAGGAGATCCTGGAGGAGAACGACAGGAGGGGCCACCTGGGCGGAGAACTTGGAGAACCTGGAGGAGAACGACAGGAGGAGCGACCTGGGCGGAGAACGTGGAGGAGAACGACATGAGGAGCGACCTGGGCGGAGAACGTGGAGGAGAACTACAGGAGGAGTGACCTGGGCGGAGAACGTGGAGGAGAACGATAGGAGGGGCAACCTGTGCGCAGCATCTGGAGGAGAACCTGGAGGAAAACGACAGGAGGAGCGACCTGGGCACAGAACGTGGAGGAGATCCTGGAGAAGAACGACAGGAGGGGCCACCTGGGCGGAGAACTTGGAGAACCTGGAGGAGAACGACAGGAGGAGCGACCTGTGCGGAGAACCTGGCAGAGAACAACAGGAGGGGCCACCTGGGCACAGAACTTGGAGGACAACCTGGAGGAGAATGACAGGAGGAGCGACCTGGGCACAGAACGTGGAGGAGAACCTGGAGGAGAACCTGAAGGAGAACGACAGGAGGAGCGACCTGGGCACAGAACGTGGAGGAGAACCTGGAGGAGAAAAAAAGGAGGAGCGACCTGGGCAGAGAACGTGGAGGAGAACGACAGGAGGAGCGACCTGGGCGCAGAACGTGGAGGAGATCCTGGAGGAGAACGACAGGAGGAGCAACCTGGGCACAGAACGTGGAGGAGAACCTGGAGGAGAACGACAGGAGGAGCCACCTGGGGGCAGAACTTGGAGGAGATCCTGGAGGAGAACGACAGGAGGGGCCACCTGGGCGGAGAACTTGGAGAACCTGGAGGAGAACGACAGGAGGAGCAACCTGGGCGGAGAACGTGGAGGAGAACGACAGGAGGAGCGACCTGGGCGCAGAACGTGGAGGAGATCCTGGAGGAGAACGACAGGAGGAGCGACCTGGGGGGAGAACTTGGAGGAGATCCTGGAGGAGAACGACAGGAGGGCCCACCTGGGCGGAGAACTTGGAGAACCTGGAGGGGAACGACAGGAGGAGCGACCTGGGCACAGAACGTGGAGTAGAACCAGGAAGAGAACGACAGGAGGGGCCACCTCGGGGCAGAACTTGGAGGAGATCCTGGAGGAGAACGACAGGAGGAGCGACCTGGTCACAGAACTTGGAGGAGAACGACTGGAGGAGCCACCTGGGGGTAGAACTTGGAGGAGATCCTGGAGGAGAACGACAGGAGGGGCCACCTGGGCGGAGAACTTGGAGAACCTGGAGGAGAACGACAGGAGGAGCGACCTGGGCGGAGAACGTGGAGGAGAACGACATGAGGAGCGACCTGGGCGGAGAACGTGGAGGAGAACTACAGGAGGAGTGACCTGGGCGGAGAACGTGGAGGAGAACGATAGGAGGGGCAACCTGTGCGCAGCATCTGGAGGAGAACCTGGAGGAAAACGACAGGAGGAGCGACCTGGGCACAGAACGTGGAGGAGATCCTGGAGAAGAACGACAGGAGGGGCCACCTGGGCGGAGAACTTGGAGAACCTGGAGGAGAACGACAGGAGGAGCGACCTGTGCGGAGAACCTGGCAGAGAACAACAGGAGGGGCCACCTGGGCACAGAACTTGGAGGACAACCTGGAGGAGAATGACAGGAGGAGCGACCTGGGCACAGAACGTGGAGGAGAACCTGGAGGAGAACCTGAAGGAGAACGACAGGAGGAGCGACCTGGGCACAGAACGTGGAGGAGAACCTGGAGGAGAAAAAAAGGAGGAGCGACCTGGGCAGAGAACGTGGAGGAGAACGACAGGAGGAGCGACCTGGGCGCAGAACGTGGAGGAGATCCTGGAGGAGAACGACAGGAGGAGCGACCTGGGGGCAGAACTTGGAGGAGATCCTGGAGGAGAACGACAGGAGGGCCCACCTGGGCGGAGAACCTGGAGGAGAACGACAGGAGAAGCAACCTGGGCACAGAGGCACGTGGAGGAGAACCAGGAAGAGAACGACAGGAGGAGCCACCCGGGGGCAGAACTTGGAGGAGATCCTGGAGGAGAACGACAGGAGGGGCCACCTGGGCGGAGACCTTGGAGAACCTGGAGAAGAACGACAGGAGGAGCGACCTGGGCGGAGAACGTGGAGGAGAACGATAGGAGGGGCAACCTGTGCCCAGCATCTGGCGGAGAACGTGGAGAAGAACGACAGGAGGAGCGACCTGGGCACAGAACGTGGAGGAGATCCTGGAGGAGAATGACAGGAGGAGCGACCTGGGGGCAGAACTTGGAGGAGATCCTGGAGGAGAACGACAGGAGGGCCCACCTGGGCGGAGAACCTGGAGAACCTGGAGGAGAACGACAGGAGGAGCAACCTGGGCACTGAACGTGGAGGAGAACCAGGAAGAGAACGACAGGAGGAGCCACCCGGGGGCAGAACTTGGAGGAGATCCTGGAGGAGAACGACAGGAGGGCCCACCTGGGGGCAGAACTTGGAGAAGAACCTTGAGGAGAACGACAGGAGGAGCCACCTGGGGGCAGAACTTGGAGGAGAACCTTGAAGAGAACGACAGGAGGAGCGACCTGGGCACAGAACGTGGAGGAGAACCTGGAGGAGAACGACAGGAGGAGCGACCTGGTCACAGAACTTGGAGGAGAACGACAGGAGGGGCCACCTGGGGGCAGAACGTGGAGGAGAACCTGGAGGAGAACGACAGGAGGAGCGACCTGGTCACAGAACTTGGAGGAGAATGACAGGAGGGGCCACCTGGGCGGAGAACTTGGAGAACCTGGAGGAGAACGACAGGAGGAGCAACCTGGGCGCAGAACGTGGAGGAGAACCTGGAGGAGAACGACAGGAGGAGCCACCTGGGGGCAGATCTTGGAGGAGATCCTGGAGAACGACAGGAGGGGCCACCTGGGCGGAGAACTTGGAGAACCTGGAGGAGAACGACAGGAGGAGCGACCTGGGCGGAGAACGTGGAGGAGAACGATAGGAGGGGCAACCTGTGCGCAGCATCTGGAGGAGAACCTGGAGGAAAACGACAGGAGGAGCGACCTGGGCACAGAACGTGGAGGAGATCCTGGAGGAGAACCTGAAGGAGAACGACAGGAGGAGCGACCTGGGCACAGAACGTGGAGGAGAACCTGGAGGAGAACCTGAAGGTGAACGACAGGAGGAGCGACTTGGGCACAGAACGTGGAGGAGAACAAAAGGAGGAGCAACCTGGGCACAGAACTTGGAGGAGAACCTGGAGGAGAACGACAGGAGGAGCAACGTGGGCACAGAACGTGGAGGAGAACCTGGAGGAGAACGACAGGAGGAGCCACCTGGGGGAAGAACTTGGAGGAGATCCTGGAGGAGAACGAAAGGAGGGGCCACCTGGGCGGAGAACTTGGAGAACCTGGAGGAGAACGACAGGAGGAGCGACCTGGGCGGAGAACGTGGAGGAGAACGACAGGAGGAGAGACCTGGGCGCAGAACGTGGAGGAGATCCTGGAGGAGAACGACAGGAGGAGCGACCTGGGGGCAGAACTTGGAGGAGATCCTGGAGGAGAACGACAGGAGGGCCCACCTGGGCGGAGAACCTGGAGGAGAACGACAGGAGGAGCAACCTGGGCACAGAACGTGGAGGAGAACCAGGAAGAGAACGACAGGAGGAGCCACCCGGGGGCAGAACTTGGAGGAGATCCTGGAGGAGAACGACAGGAGGGCCCACCTGGGCGGAGAACTTGGAGAACCTGGAGGAGAACGACAGGAGGAGCCACCTGGGCACAGAACGTGGAGTAGAACCAGGAAGAGAACGAAAGGAGGGGCCACCTCGGGGCAGAACTTGTAGGAGATCCTGGAGGAGAACGACAGGAGGAGCAACCTGGTCACAGAACTTGGAGGAGAACGATAGGAGGGGCAACCTGTGCACAGCATCTGGCGGAGAACGTGGAGGAGAACGACAGGAGGAGCGACCTGGGGGCACAACTTGGAGGAGGTCCTGGAGGAGAACGACAGGAGGGCCCACCTGGGGGCAGAACTTGGAGAAGAACCTTGAGGAGAACGACAGGAGGAGCCACCTGGGGGCAGAACTTGGAGAACGACAGGAGGAGCGACCTGGGCACAGAACGTGGAGGAGAACCTGGAGGAGAACGACAGGAGGAGCGACCTGGTCACAGAACTTGGAGGAGAACGACAGGAGGGGCCACCTGGGCGGAGAACTTGGAGAACCTGGAGGACAACAACAGGAGGAGCAACCTGGGCGCAGAACGTGGAGGAGAACGACAGGAGGAGCCACCTGGGGGCAGAACTTGGAGGAGATCCTGGAGAACGACAGGAGGGGCCACCTGGGCGGAGAACTTGGAGAACATGGAGGAGAACGACAGGAGGAGCGACTGGGCGGAGAACGTGGAGGAGAACGATAGGAGGGGCAACCTGTGCGCAGCATCTGGAGGAGAACCTGGAGGAAAACGACAGGGGAGCGACCTGGGCACAGAACGTGGAGGAGATCCTGGAGGAGAACGACAGGAGGGGCCACCTGGGCGGAGAACTTGGAAACCTGGAGGAGAACGACAGGAGGAGCGACCTGTGCGGAGAGAACCTGGCAGAGAACAACAGGAGGGGCCACTGGGCACAGAACTTGGAGGACAACCTGGAGGAGAATGACAGGAGGAGCGACCTGGGCACAGAACGTGGAGGAGAACCTGGAGGAGAACCTGAAGGAGAACGACAGGAGGAGCGACCTGGGCACAGAACGTGGAGGAGAACCTGGAGGAGAAAAAAAGGAGGAGCGACCTGGGAGAGAACGTGGAGGAGAACGACAGGAGGAGCGACCTGGGCGCAGAACGTGGAGGAGATCCTGGAGGAGAACGACAGGAGGAGCGACCTGGGGGCAGAACTTGGAGGAGATCCTGAGGAGAACGACAGGAGGGGCCCACCTGGGCGGAGAACCTGGAGAACCTGGAGGAGAACGACAGGAGAAGCAACCTGGGCACAGAGGCACGTGGGAGGAGAACCAGAAGAGAACGACAGGGAGGAGCCACCCGGGGCAGAACTTGGAGGAGATCCTGGAGGAGAACGACAGGAGGGGCCCACCTGGGCGGAGAACTTGGAGAACCTGGAGGAGAACGACAGGAGGACAAACCTGGCGCACGAGAACGTGGAGGAGAAACCTGGAGGAGAAGAATGGAGGAGCGACCTGGGCGGAGAACGTGGAGGAGAACGATAGGAGGGGCAACCTCGGCGCAGCAGATCTGCAGGAGAACCTGGAGGGAGAACGACAGGAGGAGCGACCTGGGTGTCAGAACGTGGAGGAGAATCCTGGAGGAGAACGACAGAGGAGCGACCTGGGGGCAGAACTTGGAGGAGATCCTGGAGGAGAACGACAGGAGGAGCAACCTGGGCACAGAATGTGGAGGAGAACCAGGAAGAGAACGAAAGGAGGAGCTACCCGGGGGCAGAACTTGGAGGAGATCCTGGAGGAGAACGACAGGAGGGCCCACCTGGGCGGAGAACTTGGAGAACCTGGAGAACGACAGGAGGAGTGACCTGGGTGCAGAACGTGGAGGAGATCCTGGAGGAGAACGACAGGAGGAGCGACCTGGGCGGAGAACTTGGAGAACCTGGAGGAGAACGATAGGAGGAGCAACCTGGGCACAGAACGTGGAGGAGAACCAGGAAGAGAACAACAGGAGGAGCCACCTGGGGGCAGAACTTGGAGGAGATCCTGGAGGAGAACGACAGGAGGGCCCACCTGGGCGGAGAACTTGGAGAATCTGTAGGAGAACGACAGGAGGAGCGACCTGGAGGGAGAACCTGGCGAAGAACGACAGGAGGGGTCACCTGGGCACAGAACTTGGAGGAGAACCTGGAGGAGAACGACAGGAGGAGCAACCTGGGCACAGAACGTGGAGGAGAACCTGGAGGAGAACGACAGGAGGAGCAACCTGGGCACAGAACGTGGAGGAGAACCTGGAGGAGAACGACAGGAGGAGCCACCTGGGGGCAGAACGACAGGAGGGGCCACCTGGGCGGAGAACTTGGAGAACCTGGAGGAGAACGACAGGAGGAGCAACCTGGGCACAGAACGTGGAGGAGAACCTGGAGGAGAACGACAGGAGGGAGCCACCTGGGGGGCAGAACGACAGGAGGGGGCCACCTGGGCGGAGAACTTGGAGGAGAACCTGGAGGAGAACGACAGGAGGAGCAACCTGGGCACAGAACGTGGAGGAGAACCAGGAAGAGAACGACAGGAGGAGTCACCCGGGGGTAGAACTTGGAGGAGATCCTGGAGGAGAACGGACAGGAGACAGGAGGGCCCACCTGGGCGGGAGAACTTGGAGAACCTGGAGGAGAACAACAGGAGGAGCGACCTGGGCCACAGAACATGGGAGTAGAACCAGGAAGAGAACGACAGGAGGGGCCACCTCGGGGCAGAAATTGGAGGAGATCCTGGAGGAGAACGACAGGAGGAGCGACCCTGGTCACAGAACTTGGAGGAGAACGTCAGGAGGGGCCACCTGGGCGGAGAACTTGGAGAACCTGGAGGAGAACGACAGGAGGAGCGACCTGGGCACAGAACGTGGAGGAGAACCTGGAGGAGAACGACAGGAGGAGCCACCTGGGGGCAGAACTTGGAGGAGATCCTGGAGGAGAAACGACAGGAGGGCCCACCTGGGCGGAGAACTTGGAGAACCTGGAGGAGAACGACAGGAGGAGCGAACTGGGCACAGGACTTGGAGGAGAACCTGGAGGAGAACGACAGGAGGAGCAACCTGGGCGCAGAATGTGGAGGAGAACCTGGAGGAGAACGACAGGAGGAGCCACCTGGGGCCAGAACTTGGAGGAGAACCTTTAGGAGAATGACAGGAGCAGCCACCTGGGGCCAGAACGTGGAGGAGAACCTGGAGGAGAACGACAGGAGGAGCCACCTGGGCGGAGAACTTGGAGAACGTGGAGGAGAACGACAGGAGGAGCAACCTGGGCACAGAACGTGGAGGAGAACCTGGAGGAGAACGACAGGAGGAGCAACCTGGGGGCAGAACTTGGAGAAGATCCTGGAGGAGAACGACAGGAGGGCCCACCTGGGCGAGAGAACTTGGAGAACCTGGAGGAGAACGACAGGAGGAGCGACCTGGGCACAGAACGTGGAGGAGAACCTGGAGGAGAACGACAGGAGGAGCAACCTGGGCGCAGAACGTGGAGGAGAACCTGGAGGAGAACGACAGGAGGAGCCACCTGAGGGCAGAACTTGGAGGAGAACCTTGAGGAGAACGACAGGAGGAGCGACCCTGGGCACAGAACGTGGAGGAGAACCTGGAGGAGAACGACAGGAGGAGCGACCTGGTCACAGAACTTGGAGGAGAAACGACAGGAGGGGCCACCTGGGCGGAGAACTTGGAGAACCTGGAGGAGAACGACAGGAGGACAAACCTGGGCACAGAACGTGGAGGAGAACCTGGAGGAGAACCTGAAGGAGAACGACAGGAGGAGCGACCTGGGCACAGAACGTGGAGGAGAACCTGGAGGAGAACAAAAGGAGGAGAATCCTGGGCACAGAACTTGGAGAAGAACATGGAGGAGAACCTGGAGGAGAAAAAAAGGAGGAGAAACCTGGGCACAGAACTTGGAGAAGAACCTGGAGGAGAACGACAGGAGGAGCAACCTGGGCACAGAACGTGGAGGAGAACCTGGAGGAGAACGACAGGAGGAGCGACCTGGGCGCAGAACGTGGAGGAGATCCTGGAGGAGAACGACGGGAGGAGCAACCTGGGCACAGAACGTGGAGGAGAACCAGGAAGAGAACGACAGGAGGAGCCACCCGGGGGCAGAACTTGGAGGAGATCCTGGAGGAGAATGACAGGAGGGCCCACCTGGGCGGAGAACTTGGAGAACCTGGAGGAGAACGACAGGAGGAGTGACCTGGGCGCAGAACGTGGAGGAGATCCTGGAGGAGAACGACAGGAGGAGCGACCTGGGCGGAGAACTTGGAGAACCTGGAGGAGAACGACAGGAGGAGCAACCTGGGCACAGAACGAGGAGGAGAACCAGGAAGAGAACGACAGGAGGAGCCACCCGGGGGCAGAACTTGGAGGAGATCCTGGAGGAGAACGACAGGAGGGCTCACCTGGGCGGAGAACTTGGAGAACCTGTAGGAGAACGACAGGAGGAGCGACCTGGGGGGGAGAACCTGGCGAAGAACGACAGGAGGGGTCACCTGGGCACAGAACTTGGAGGAGAACCTGGAGGAGAACGACAGGAGGAGCAACCTGGGCACAGAACGTGGAGGAGAACCTGGAGGAGAACGACAGGAGGAGCAACCTGGGCACAGAACGTGGAGGAGAACCTGGAGGAGAACGACAGGAGGAGCCACCTGGGGGCAGAACGACAGGAGGAGCCACCTGGGCGGAGAACTTGGAGAACCTGGAGGGAGAACGACAGGAGGAGCAACCTGGGCACAGAACGTGGAGGAGAACCTGGAGGAGAACGACAGGAGGACCGACCTGGGCACAGAACGTGGAGGAGAACCAGGAAGAGAACGACAGGAGGGGCCACCTCGGGGCAGAACTTGGAGGAGATCCTGGAGGAGAACGACAGGAGGGGCCACCTGGGCGGAGAACTTGGAGAACCTGTAGGAGAACGACAGGAGGAGCGACCTGGGCGGAGAACCTGGCGGAGAACGACAGGAGGGGCCACCTGGGCACAGAACTTGGAGGAGAACCTGGAGGAGAACGACAGGAGGAGCGACCTGGGCACAGAACGTGGAGGAGAACCTGGAGGAGAACGACAGGAGGAGCCACCTGGGCACAGAACGTGGAGGAGAACCTGGAGAACGACAGGAGGAGCGACCTGGGCGGAGAACCTGGCGGAGAACAACAGGAGGGGCGACCCGTGTGCAGAACCTGGAGAAGAGCCTGGAGGAGAACTACAGGAGGGGCCACCTGGGCACAGAACTTGGAGGAGAACCTGGAGGAGAACGACAGGAGGAGCAACCTGGGCACAGAACGTGGAGGAGAACGATAGGAGGGGCCAGCTGTGCGCAGCATCTGGAGGAGAACCTGGAGGAGAACGACAGGAGGGGCCACCTGGGCACAGAACGTGGAGGAGAACCTGGAGGAGAACGATAGGAGGAGCAACCTGGGCACAGAACGTGGAGGAGAACCTGGAGGAGAACGACAGGAGGAGCCACCTGGGCACAGAACGTGGAGGAGAACCTGGAGAACGACAGGAGGAGCGACCTGGGCGGAGAACCTGGCGGAGAACAACAGGAGGGGCGACCCGTGTGCAGAACGTGGAGGAGAACCTGGAGGAGAACGATAGGAGGAGCAACCTGAGCACAGAACGTGGAGGAGAACGATAGGAGGGGCCACCTGTGTGCAGCATCTGGAGGAGAACCTGGAAGAAGAAATGACTGAATATTTAGACGATTCTGAATACTCTGATGTAGTATTTGAATTTGATTTGTGAATTCTCTCCATAATGTTGTCAAATACTTCCAATAATATGAGTAACAAACCAAACTCCTGAGTATCACAACAGCATGGCTGGCTGAAACCCTGTAGCCTGTTGTCTCTCTCCCTCTCTTTTTCTGTTGCAACTTCTCATCAGTTCAAATACATAATGTAGGCCATCAAATTCAAATACCTCATCCAACTGTTCAAAATCTTCTAATATTCAGCCATCACTTCAGAAACAAATTACAAGTTTTAGAGATGAAAGTGGCTGTTGGCAAAAAACCCTGAAAATTTTTTTTCTAAGCAACTTTGCCAAGTGAGCGCCGAAGGTGCTCCAAGAGGCTGCCGAAGGCAGCCTTATGCGAGTGCCGAATAATAAATTATAATAGTGTCATTGTTACAATTAAATTAACATAGCATTATAGTCTTTATTAACAATAAGTATATAAAAAATTAAAATGACCACGCAATATTCAATGAAGATAAAAATTTAAAAATGACCAAACAATATAGATCTTCAATGGAGTCTATCTTATCAAAAGCATGCACAAATGATATTCACTCAAAAGAAAAGAAAAAATTGAGGTCTATCTATTTTTGTAAAATAAAAAAAAAGTTCCTCGTTTGTCTAATTTCCTGATATATTCAGACAAGAAATCGTCGTTCGTATCTTTCTTTTCTAAAACATGCACAAATAATATTCATTCAAAAAAGAAATTAAAAAAATATTCTAAGTCGTGACCTGAAAAAAATTTCGGCAGAACTTCCCCTAAGGGCCAAGCCCAGAATTTCATAAGCCCCTTCCCTCATTAAAAGAATAGCTGTGAAAATGTTCATAAAAATGCGGAAACATTCCTGTTAACATGTTCAGTAATGTAAACTATTCAGTAGTTTGGTACCCCATATTTCATATATTAATCATTTCATACTCTAGTCTAGATGTGTCACTAATCTATTATAAGGATTATATTATAATATCATTAAGACAGGAACCTTAAGACACAGTAAACTATCAATATATTGATATCTATTTTTGTAAAATAAAAAAAAACTTACCTGGTTTGTCTAATTTCCTGATATATTCAGACAAGAAATCGCCGTTCGTATCTTTCTCTTCTAACCACGACCACCGGAACGCGTTCTTGACTGTCGCGTCTATAGCACGCACGTCAGCGTGCCTGTCTACCTGTTTAAACATTGTCCTGACAGGTACGGGTCATTACATTTACACAAAAGCAAAGGTCGTCTATTCAATGAGCGCTATTCAATGATTAATCTCTCCTTTGTACTCAAAACTGGCGCTATTCAGTGCATCCGCTCTTGCAAATTCTCGCAGCAATGTATTCAGCATTAGATTGGAATCGCGTCAATGAACGAGATTCAAAATGGCTGCCTCCGTACAGGAATATAAACAACAAACAACACATTTGCGATAAGAATAAGATTTTCAAAAAGAATACTATCAATCAAATTCTGATTTTCACTGAAAATTTCAATCAATTTTCCCAGATTCCCGGAAATGAACTCACAAAATTTGAAATCCCGGATTTCCGGGAAAACCCGGAAAACTTTCATCTCTGAAGTTTCTGTAGCTCCACACACTCCTCTGCTTCAAATGACAGACTACATAACAGGATGTAAACAAGGGCAAGAAGCAACATCAGGTAAATAAAAAGGTAGAATTTGTCTCCATAATGTTGTCAGATACTTATCATAGCAATCTAAGCTGGTTAGTCACAAAATAAACACTTTTATTGACATACTTTTGATGCAAGAAAGATCCCCACACAACCCCGTTCAAACTTAGTTTTAGCTCCTATCACTGAGTTGCAGCGCTGGACTACCTACCTTAAAGGTACCGAGGAGCCGGCTACAAGCATGGAGAGCAAAGCTTAATCAAAACAAAAACAAGAGGCCCATGGGCCTTGACGGTCACCTGAATTTTTCATGTAGTCAGTTTTACTGTTTATGGAAAAAAAATATATTAATCCACATTTTGAATGGTGTACCACGTAACTAAATCAATTTAGATTTAACAAAGTTTGCGATTTTACGATTTTCATGCAGCTACACTCATGTAAGAATGCATTTATTGTGATTAACTTACGAAGTTCAGCAGTCTATATCATCGTATCACACATTCTCTTTTTAAAACTACCTATCAGTTAATTTTAAAACATTTGAACTGCCAGTAAGTTTTGAATGATGTACTAAACGTTGAATGAAAAAGGTTCTGCAATGTTGTGGAAAAAAGGGATGTTTACTTCTGTTTAAAATTAATACCAGTAAATCTAGTCAATGATTAATATTATCTAAACATGTTAATTTTCTTACATCACACATCCTGATGATCTCTGAAGTATCCTCCGAGAAAAAACGTGGGAGACCAAGAAGGGCAGCTGTCCTCCTATTCTGATTTGTGTCCTACATAAAGTTGACAAAAGTGAGCTCATGCAATATTAGAGTTCTGATGGAAGTTCACATTGACAAATGCCCATTATACATACCTCTTTATCAAGGTACTGCATAACACTTTGAAAGGTCAACCTCCTGCTTGATGAAATGGCTGCTTTATACAACTGCAAGAGGAAAAAAAGGATAATGTGAATCAGTTTTTAACCTATCTGCATCATCTTATGATATATTGCGTGAGTGAGAAAGAGATATTTTGGGTCCTTCTGCATGAAACTGCATTTATGTTAAGTATTTCTACAAAGAACCAAAAAATCTAGTCCATTAAAAAAAAAGACACAGGGATTGGATGTAACAAATATTTGATATTATTAGATAAGTCGCATAGAATTCCAGTATTTCAATCAATAAAAAAAAATACAATTAATTTCCTCAAATTTCCCTTTTACAAGCTTCCAATTTTTTTTTAAAAAGAAGCTCCATTGTTTTGTTTAATGTGACAGTGAAAATAATCTATTTGGGACAAATCTGAGGGTGTCACCATGAGCTTAATGAAGCTGTGACTAAGAGTTTTTTTTTTTTTAATACTATTTTCTGACCTTTTATGGAATAATCAATTTAATAACCACCAGATTAAATGAAAAATAAAATTAACTGTAGATTGTAGGGTCATTAGTAAAAGTAGAAAAAGATAAACTACACAAGTCACACACAATTCAGACAGTGCTGCACCCTGACAGGGATCTTCATCCCCAGAGCAGCTGTGGGAGAGGAGCTCGGTTGTGATAGAGCGAGCAAGAGGATGAATAGAGAGAGAGAGCGCGCAGCGGTAGACAATGCACACAGTCAAGGCAAAGTAGTGCCGGCTGTGTTCTGGTATGCCCGCGAAAGCTGTCACGTGACACCCCCCCTCCCCCCCCCCGTGCGTGAATGCAAGAAATTGCATTCGCGGGGCGGGGGCCTTGACTGTGTGGCAAACTAGCTATCTAACAAAAGGGTAACATTAGCCAGCAGTTGCTGGCAGGTAAATGTTGAATTCAAAAGTTTTTTTTTATTGCTCCTGTCATGTCAGAAGCATTTGTAACCTAAATGAACGCCCGTCAACTAAAATGTCCGCCATTGACAACAGTGGTGTAATTTACTAATGCGCCATTTCAAACTTTGATTAACATGATGGATTAGCATAGAGAAAAACACGGTAATGTAGTCATATTTGCAAAGCTCTGCCAATGTGCTGATTTTATTCAATTTTATCACAGAAGAAACTGACATTGTTATTAAATTTTATTGACAAAAACTCAAAAGCACTTTCAGAAGACAACTTACATCCTTGCCGTGTCTTTTCTCCGAGCAGAATGCCTCCCCTGGTCAGTTGCACTCTGCCCGCCTGCATATGAATGCAATTTCTGGAACATTCTGTGTGTGTGTGTGTGTGTGTGTGTGTGTGTGTGTGTGTGTGTGTGGGTGGGGGGGGGGGGCACGTGACTCAGCTTTCGCGGGCATACCAGAACACGACCAGCACTACTTTATCTTGACTGCATCCAAACTAGCTAACTAACAAAAGGGTAACATTAGCCAGCATTTGCTGGCAGGCAAATGTTGAATTCAAAAGTTTTTTTTTATTGCTCCTGTCACATCGGAAGCATTTGTAACCTAAATGAACGCCCCTCGACTAAAATGTCTGCCATGGACAACAGTGGTGTAATTTACTAATGCGCCATTTCAAACTTTGATTAACACGATGGATTAGCATAGAGAAAAACACGGTAATGTAGTCATATTTGCAAAGCTCTGCCAATGTGCTGATTTTATTCCATTTTATCACAGAAGAAACTGACATTGTTATTAAATTTTATCGACAAAAACTCAAAAGCACTTTCAGAAGATAACTTACATCCTTGCCGCGTCTTTTCTCCGAGCAGAATGCCGTATACCTCCCCTGGTCAGTTGCACTCTGCCCGCCCGCGCGCATGAATGCAGTTTCTGGAACATTCTGTCTGTGTGTGTGTGTGGGGTGGGGTGGGGTGGGGGGCACGTGACTCAGCTTTCGCGGGCATACCAGAACACGACCAGCACTACTTTATCTTGACTGCATCCAAACTAGCTAACTAACAAAAGGGTAACATTAGCCAGCATTTGCTGGCAGGCAAATGTTGAATTCAAAAGTTTTTTTTATTGCTCCTGTCACGTCGGAAGCATTTGTAACCTAAATGAACGCCCCTCGACTAAAATGTCCGCCATGGACAACAGTGGTGTAATTTACTAATGCGCCATTTAAAACTTTGATTAACACGATGGATTAGCATAGAGAAAACCACGGTAATGTAGTCATATTCGCAAAGCTCTGTCAATGTGCTGACTTAATTCCATTTTATCACAGAAGAAACTGACATTATTATTAAATTTTATCGACAAAAACTCAAAAGCACTTTCAGAAGACAACTTACCTCCTTGCCGTCTGTTCTCCGAGCAGAATGACGTATCCCTCCGCCCTGGTCAGTTGCACTCTGCTGCGTCACTGCGTCAGATTGCAGCTAGCTGGAAAAGGGTGTCCCTCCGCAGCTGGAAGTAGTCCACTGCCGTTTTCTCTATTGTTTCGTCAATAATTAAGTTTTGGTTGAAATACTATGGTTTGTCCAATTTAGAGAACTGGTGAGCCTGATAGTTCTTAGATATCATAGCTTTACAGTTTTATTTTTGACTAATTCCAAAATTATGGTATTTCTTCAGCAGCAACCCCCCTCTTTTTTCAAGGTATAACTTACAGAAATAAGTTAAATCAACACTGACAGTCCTGATGAAACTTACAAATAGCCAAGACAACTAATTACTTTAAGTTTAATTTTCTAAAACTTATAAACTTCAGTTCAATATTCAAAACTTACCATGACGATTTGAGTTAAAGAAAACAAACAAGTTTACATAACTTAATGGCGCTCTCATGTTTTACGGTGTAGAAGCACTGAATTCAAGGCATCTTTGCTATAAAAAAATACATATATATGTATATATATATATATATGTGTATATATATATATATATATATATATATATATATATATATATATATATATATATATATATATATATATATATATAAATAAACTACCGTTCGAAAGTCACTGAGAAATGTCCTTATTTTTGAAAGAAAAGCATTTTTTTTCCCAATGAAGATGACATGAAATGAATGATAAATCCAGTGTAGACATTGCTAATGTGGTAAATGACTATTGTAGCTGGAAATGGCTGATTTTTAATGGAATATCTCCATAGGGGTACAGAGGAACATTTCCAGCAACCATCACTCCTGTGTTCTAATGTTACATTGTGTTAACTAATGGTGTTGAAAGGATCATTGATGATTAGAAAACCCTTGTGCAGTTATGTTAGCACATGAATAAAAGTTGGAGTTTTTATGGAAAACATGGAATTGTCAGGGTGACCCCAAACTGACAACCATGACAAAAAGTCCAAGTTGTCCAGTGGCCCAGCTCACAGCCCACAGAACCCAGAAGATCCACTACCTGTATACTTCTTAGGTGTGTTGCTTAACCCTCCTGTTGTCTTCATTTATGGGCAACAAAAAATATTGTTTCTTTGTCTGAAAAAATCCAAAAATTCAGCAAAAAAATTCCCCAAATATCTGAAAATTTGCAAAACCTTCAGGAAGAAAATTCCAATAATTCCTTAAAAGTTTCCCTTAAAAGTTTCCGTTTCGTCTTCTCTCCCAACTTCCACCTATCGTTTCTTCCTCCCGCCCCCTAACATTCTCTTCCTCATCCCTGACCAATCCCCACACAGTAAAACAAGTTGACCTTTAACCCTTGACCAATAAACAGTTAACTGCAAATAAAAGGAGCAGTCTGTGTTTTCCATTTTCTCATCCACTAAATCAATTATTTCGATTACCCCCCCACACACACACACACTCTTTCCTATACACAGTTTATTTCAGCTATGTAAATAACCATTTTGTTTACAGAAAAAATTAACATGAATTAACTATTTTAAGGTGTTAGTTAACTCAATTATTGTTAGTTGAACAGTTTTTTCCATAAAAACCTAATAACTTTTTAGGCCATCAATATAGTTAAGTGCCCTGTTTTCAACGGGGCTACAAATGCTTCTTCGATAAGGTAGATATGACAAAATGTAAGCACAACAGGGCATACTGTATATACATTATGTATACATAAAGACGGGTCGCAGTTTACCTGAGCTTCCAATGCGTAAAAGAATAGAATCATTACAAAACACTGTTGACACCTACTGACTGAGGAGAACATCCATTTTTGGGGTGTGGAACTCAATATTGAAAAGACCAGAAACTGAAATAGTCATAAAGTCATTAGACATTTGCTGTAACGAGCAATTTACTGTGATAGTCTAAGTTATTTGTACGATTCGTTTTACAATTAAGTCTGATTTTGGCGTTCCCTCTGTGCTTGATTGAACGTCCCTGCTGGAAAATAAACTCCATTTCATTACCACAACTTAGCTGTAATGACGGTGGTTAATTTTAAGCATCATCTCATTTGAATCCAGTATTATGGTGAGATTGTATCTTGGGAGTGTCAGGGTAGAAAGACTCTAATTATCAGAGCTCTGCTGGGGCTTTTACAGATCACTGGCTTATTCTGACAACAACACTAGTCTTCCCACTCTCTGGCCAGCATGCAATTAGAGGAAGACCTCTACCTCTTATCTCATCCTCCAAAGGTTATTGAACGGAGGCTAGCACACCTGTCATCGTTTCAGAGCAGTGGAGCATAAGACATATGACAGTTTGCTAATATTGCAATACTTTCTGCAGCTCTATACCACAGTCGGTAACTTTTAATGTGAAACCGGAGAAGTGTACTGTGTAAGTAAGTCACGAAGGAGGAGGGGTGTTGAAATATTAGTGAATACAAATTACAGAGCACCCCAAAAAATATCACATTTTATAACTTCCAGCCAAGAAATAGCTTTAATTAAAAATAAAACCACTGATGCTGCAGATATTTGGGTGAAATCCAAAATACTGGGCAAAAAAGCAATCACCGAAGTCATCCTGGGTCAAGGTTTTTCGGAGCCTGAAACTTACGAATGCTGCATCAATGTTGACTTGGGTTCCAGGGGGACTTTGAGATTTGAGCCTTCAAAAACCAAGGCAGAAAGGCCTTATTCAGAGTTGAGAGAAGAAACTGACTTTGATCTGCAGCACCTGTGAATTCGCTCCTTTTAGATTTTGGTCTCTTTTTGCACCAAAGCCGTTTTAATATTAATAACATGGCTATCTTATCCTGTAGCGTAGAGATGCAGCTAATTGGATTAACAGTTCAAACAATGTCTGATAGAGAGATGTAGAAAATGCCTTCCAAAGCTAACTTATGATTATCCAGTAAATTAGTGTGTTGTTGTTGGAAAAGGCAGCATTACAAAGTGGTGATGTCCATTAAAATTAAGAGCTTGAAAGGCAAACTGATGACCAAACTTCCTCCATATGTACTGCAGAGAGTCCCTGTGAGTATCAGGTGGGTGTGAATCATGGTGGGATGGGCGGTTGTACAGTGTAGAGGGTGTGCATTGTAGCCACTGTGGCCTGCAGCTGTGGTACTGTGCAGATGTGTGGGAAAGACACAGGCACCGGCTGACCTTGCCAACAGTTGAAAGGCCAACGCTTCTTCAGAAGTCCGTCCAGCCTTTGAAGTGCCGGAGTGGCGGGCCTGGATATCACAGGAGCGAGTCGCCATGCAGCGTCGGTAAACCAGCTCTTAACCTCACTCCCCTCCGGTGCTCGGAGACAGATTAGACTCTCCGCGGCTTCAATGGACATCAACGACGACAAGCAGTTCAGCAAAGAAAAGAAGGGTGGTTGCAAAGTTTTTTAATTCCTGGCCTGAAATGTTAAATGCTGCGAGAATCTGTTAGGTGAACTGATCCTCGCTAGCAATGACAAAAAATGATTAACCTGGCTCGAGGAACAAAACAGGAGGCCACACACAGATCTAGAGTGGAATTAATTTCATAAACATTTGCGAAAATCCAAACCATGTGGCGTGTAAAGAGGTCACAGACCAGTGGTGTGTGAGACTTGTGTGGGAGGCTTCTGCCAGGAAGTCAAGGGAAAGAGGTTAGTGCTCAGTGAGACACTGCTTTTAAACCGAAGCAGCCCGAGCACAGATGTTGCAGGCTTAGGTAATGAGAAAACCCAACCCCACCCTCTTGCAGCCTCACACAGGACAGGAACACACAGCGGAGGGAGTGATCACACACAGCTGGTCCACTCAGAAGCTCTGGATTTAGCAAAACCTGACAGCGCTGTCACACTGGAGGTCTTGGAGATAATGTTTAATAGAGGAAAATAACTTAAAAATGGATACGAACATGTCATCTTTGTTTTGTAGAAAGGATACAGAAGCTGAAATACATTTAATTTCATGCTGCTGTTTGGACATTTTGTACCTGCTTGAAGGTGGTTCACCAAACTTAGAATGACAAAAGATGCAGCAAACTAACAGAAGAGACAGTAAAGCACAATGTACAGTTACTGTAAATACACAAAAGCATGATACAGTTAAGGCAGGGGGATTTAATGGTGTATATAAATATATATTAGTTGCAGATCTGTCACAGTAAGCAAACTTTGATCATTTGCACAAAAATCTAAATTGCTAAACGCCCATCCTCCGCCCTAACCTCCTCACCCCTCAGTCGCATTCATTTCAGTAATGATGTGCGACACCACTGATTTCCTTTGCAATCTGATACCGAGAAAACTCCAGACTGGTATCCCTGATGCCAATATGTATTGTGTGCAAAATCTTAATGTGTTCTGAAAAGGGAAATTAAAAAACTAAGCTCTACCAGTTTCATTTCCCATGCAGACTGTGAGCCGGCAAACCGTGGAGTTACACTCCACTCCACTGTATGCTAAATCTCATTCGGCTCTATGTATACAGGCTCTCAAGATGCACTGACAAATGTAGAGGATCAGAATAATCAACAGTTGACACAGGTTAGCTGCCTAGAATGCCATGTTATTCAAACTGAAATGAAAAAAAAATGCCAGTGAAATACACAAACAAATAAATAAATGCCGTAATCAGCATTTAAATGAGTGCATAATGTGCTAGCTGTCAGTCAAAACAAATGAGACGGGGTCAGCGAGCCTGAATCTACGGCCTACGTACTTCTAGTAAGATAAGGTTTGTTGCTTATAGTAAGAGGGAAATTATTTCAAATAGATACACGGCAGAATATGCACAGTATTGGCAGTAAAACAACCTGTTTTAGAGAATTGAGAGCCAATATCACTCACACTGATCTCACTGCAAGCTGAAAAGTTGGAGACCTGATCTTTATAAAGCTACATATTCTGTCATTTATTTCATTACTTATGTCATAACTGTGTTTATTCATTTTGCCACTTATATTAGTCTGAATAAAATGCCATCGCATAGATGTAAAAATGCAGGGAACTCCCATTGGATGAACATCAATACACAAGCAGGGCCCAGACAGACATGAATCACTTTCCCACAGTCGGGGATACACATCGTCATAGCTACATGTAGTCTCTCTTCCTGTCTGTGCTTAGATGCTGCCACAGCACTCAGTGATAGGAACCTGTCTTGTCCTCGCAGGACCTTTCTTCTTCCTCGCTTACTGGCTTCAGTGGCTCACACATATACACCGCCGTTCAAAGAAAGTGCAGTGTGAATTTTACGTTTCAAACCTTTTTTGTGTGACGGTGTGTTACAGCAATGCTAGCATGACAAACACAAGCATGAGTTAAATATCTATCAAAATTAAGAGTTAAGGTGAGGGTAACTAATGACAGGAAAAGTTCACCAGGTGACATCCTGACACCTTTGCAACATTTGCAGTCATTCTTCTTATTTATACAGTTGAAAGTAACCGGTGAAACAATATTAAATCATTACCTACACTGTAAAAAAAAAAAAAGGATTACCTTTTAAGTAATAATTTTTTTTAACAAGCTGGTCCCTTTTTTGGTAAATTATAGATAATAATTAGTAAAATCACAGAAAAAAGTCTTATTTACAAGTTAACCATAAAAAACAGGCCCAAAAGGGAATGGTGGTCCACATCAACTTTCTATTTATACAAATAGTATTTTATAGATTGTAATTAGTTAGGAAAGATAGCTAGATAGATAGCTAGATAGCTAGATAGATAGATAGATAGATAGATAGATAGATAGATAGATAGATAGATAGATAGATAGATAGATAGATAGATAGATAGATAGATAGATAGATAGATAGATAGATAGATGGCTAGATAGATGGCTAGATAGATGGCTAGATAGATAGATAGATAGATAGATAGATAGATAGATAGATAGATAGATAGATAGATAGATAGATAGATAGATAGATAGATAGATAGATAGATAGATAGAGGATGGAAGAATTGTAAATAATTTTAGCCGCAACAAATCCAATCACATAAGTCTGCTCCGAGGAAGTACAGGAGTGACGCTTTGCAGCAACAGCACAATGACAATGTGCATCGCACATGGCAGCATATGGGAGGGAAGCAGTAAGTGGAATAATATGCAGCACATGCTTTTTGCTTATTCATATAGGAAGCAGATTGCCAGGCTAAAAGCTCCGTCATAATTGTTACAAATTTACCTGAGCTGTCATCCAGGATGTTGAGGTTTTCGGAACTTGGATGAAACACAGAGCAGTATTCCTAAACAAGTTGTTGGAGTTGAAGGGCCATTTGAGTCTTTTGAACACTTTGATACTTCTCAGCAGAGAAATACCCGACAAACAACATTAATTCTTGGCTATGACTGGCTCTTCACACTCTCTATTTTTGTCAAGTGATGCTCTCCAAGTACCTGTCAAAAGGGATGTTATTCTAGTTTGTTTTACACCCATGATACTGCATGAATGTGTTATTTTGCATTCACACATTTAAAAAGGAATTTAACCTTCACCACTGCACCACTATATTACGTCACTTAAAAGCACTAGTGTAGGTTTAGACAGATTTCAGATGTGATGTTTCAGTGCGTTAAACCAAAGACTTTCACCACTCTAAAGTTATCCTCTTTTTGATTTGTGGTTCCAGGTGAAAGACAACAAACATTCCTCTCTTTTACAGACTGAGATGTCCACTTTTCACTTTGAGTTGTGGTTTATTTCTCACTCAGGGGGGTCAGTTGACCGAGTGGGTTGAAGCCAGCCATGATTATACCGGTCAGCGCCACCCACCTAGAGATAATCACTGGCTCCTGGGGTGGTAATCAGTGTAAGGAATCTCAGCCATTTACAGTCGAGGCCGTCTCAGTGAGCTGTTGATGTTGTTTCATTGCCACCTGCATTGTTGTGCAAACGGAAAAATAGCTTTCCCTCGAACTCGGGCTGATTGCGGGTGGAAACCCTCCGAAATTTCCAGCAGATACACAAAAGTCATGTAACCCTGGTCCAAACTGTCCCATTTTTTCCTGTTTCTGCAAAACACTGATGATGCAAAATGGTGAAAACAGATCGAAGACCTGATTATGGCACTGATTGCGCTGATTGCATCCATTGCAATCAGCCAAACCAGTGAAAAGCAAACCCCAGTGGCAGGCAGGCCACAGTTGGCGCACATCATCTCCAATTTCCGCAACTCCACAGTTAGAACTTTTCATCTCTGCTCAAAAAAAATCCAGTTTTCTATGCAGCTGAGGGCCTCCTAGATTATGTCCATGAACAATAGAAACTAAAACTCAGCTACAAGGACTTAGAAGATGTGTGAAGACCTCTTACCCATTTATCTTACAAAGAAACAGCTAAAAATGAAAATGGAACCCAGATTATCCAACAACATGTGGGTTGTGTTTCTGCAGTGCTTCAAAAACTGAGAACTTTTGTAGAGTCTACAGTTCACTTTAATCATCATGGTCAAAATCTAAAACCGTCATCTTCCTCATTTTCACCAACGTAACAGTTACAATCACCATTGAAACCAAATATTGTTGTGAACAGATGGAAACAGCCGTCATCGGCACCTGTCATCACATCAACACCACCACCATCATCATCATTTTGTCATCTCAGCGATCTTTAGCAGCAGCGGCGGCAACAGCATCGAGCTCCAGGTTTAATAAATTAGAAGGTACATTACAAAACATTTCAGGCAGTCAAGTCAGTCACCAACAAACAAAATGAGGTATAGTACACTCAACTCACTGCCACCTACCTGCAACAGTTAATTTTGCATTTGAAAAGCAGCACATTCTGTAAAACTGTAACTGATACAGTGTTATCAGAAATTACATGTATATATATATATATATATATATATATATATATATATATATATATATATATAAATACTTTTCACGTCGTCATTTATCTAAATCTGTCAACATACATTATTTAATGTTTAGTCATCAATAACAACAGCTTATGCGAAAACGTTGTGTGTGAGAACTAAAATCAGAACCAGGATCCAGAAATACAGAATCAGATTCTGAGTGATGCTAATGAACAAAACAGAATAAGGCAATGACTGATTCTGTGTATTATATCGAAGAGATCCGTATGCCACTGTGAAGGTAAAAACTCTGAAATCGTACAGAATTTAAGGCATCAGTTGTCTTGGAGTGTAATACAGTACTATGCAATGCATCATTTATCCAAGACAACAATTTCTCCTCTGTATAACCATAAAACCTTAAACTCATGGGTACAAATGAAAGCAAATACGTATCGGTTTGTAATTACATAAATACCTTACATGTATATTAATGTGGATTTTTTTTTTTACAAAATGAACTGCAGCTGCTAATATTTGGCTCACTGGGCATCGATGATAATTTTGGCACTGCTCTGTTTCACTGGATGTACAGTATAAATGCACTGTGTATCCAAAATCCCAGTGTAAATCACATATCCATGAATAAACCTCAGCAGTACTTTAATTTGTCTTCTGGACTAAGGTGTCTAAGCACTTCTATCTACAGTAAGTCAACTCTATAACAAGTGGAGCCCAGTAGAAACCCTCTGATACAAAGCTGCCTGTCTTCTGATACAGAAATAAACAACATAATGGGTACAACAATGGGCTAAAGGCTACTGCAGAAACAACGGGACGAAATGACTACACAGAATATCTATCAATTATGAGAGCAAAAAGGGGAATTTTATATGATCCGTCTCGTTAAAGATGTTAATTAATGGTTGCCAGGTAGCTTTCCTGCAAACACTGTTAGTGTCACTTTTTGTTTCCACGGAAACATTTCACTATGAAAATGGAGATTTATCTAAACAAACATTTCTTGTAGGCAAAGCTCCTCTGAAAGAAATTAATTAAAACGGGAGATAGAGCTAACAACAAGGCGTGTCTGTGTGTTCCTACTATTAAGGATTAGTCATCCTGATCTATAGCCAATCTACCGGTTTATATTGTTTCTACGTCCATATGAGGGGAATTAGACTGATTAAATACACAATCCCTGTATCCTTCATAATTTTCTGTAGCTGGTATAAATCTTAGACTTTGCTTGAGAATTTGGTAGAACAAAAAATAGTCAATGCACTGAAAGGGTGGCTGACAGAAAATTAAACTGCAACCTTTTTGAGTCAACAACAAATGCCCAAAATTCATCATTTCCAGCATCTCTGTGACTTCTATAATAACAAACCGAATATCTCCGTGTATTTACTGAGATTTTAGGGGTCAAACCAAGTAACTGTTGGATTGTGTTTACTTTCCAAGAAAAGGACTTTGATGAGTTTTTGAAGAGAGTTTAGTATTGTGTTGCCCTCAGCAGTCAACCCAATATTGTGGGAGACTTGCGGGTTATAGGTCTGTTCACATAATAAAGGTTATCGCTATTGCATCATTTCACGTCTTACACAATCATGTAACCAAGATCTGAAATGTTTAGCCTGTGTTCTGTGATTCCTTCAGGATGGTTTTCAACACAACCTATTGCTTAGTTCAGTTTGAGACAGGCCTTTATGAAAAAACCCACAAGTCACCTCAGAGGTAGAAACCTTTTGATAATAATATGATGTGTAATTTTGTATCTGCAATTAAATATTGCATTCTAGCCATATTCAGAAAATCTATTGTAGTCAAGTTTAACTGTACAAGTGATTGTAGTCATGCTAGTGTACAGCTAATGGCAATCCTGCTAAAAGTCCAAAAAAGAATTAATGATAGTAGAATTAGCATGTTCACTAGCTCAAACAGGTCAAAATAATGTTACGTGCTTTCTTTAAGGTGCCCTCAGCTATCACCATTACACATGCAGCATGTATTAGATGTATAGAAAAACAAAACAGAGACTTCGTCCTATAGCTTCACCCCTGACTCGAGCATAAATGCTTCCAGAGGTGCTTTGTTCTAAGATCGGTTTGTACCTTTGCATGGATGGCTGTCACTGCTATTAAATCCTACTGCTAAAGGAAAAAAGACATCACATATTTCTGATCTACTGGTCACTCGCGTGTGTGTGTGTGTGTGTGGGTACAAACCCAGAGAAGTACAGTTAATCATGCTCCACTTGACCAAGCAACCTGAGGGGCGAACGTCAGCCATGACAGCAAAGGCAGCCGGTTTGAAGGCTCGGTTTTCCTACTAAGACTCCTTCGAAATGGGTGTTAAAGCAAAAAATAACACATTTTCTTGCTATTTCCAGCTGAATCTACCAGAAAAAGTACTAAAATAGTGAAAGTACTCCAAGAATTTGCTTAATTTGGCCTTAAAAAAAAAACCTGAGCCGGACTGTGCAGCAGAACTCTCTGCTGTAATTTCATCTATAATACAATTAGGGGACTTGTAGTGTATCAAGTTTTGGTTAGGCTAGTTTTCAGTGCTACATACAGAATTTTCAACTAGTCACTTGCAAACACTTTGCACAGACTAAAACAGACATCCCACCGTGTTCTTAAAGATAAGATGAATATACAGTGTGATGTGAAAACAAACTGCAAAAATCAATATATAGTGAGCTGTATCTGACCGAAAGCTACCCTAGTTAAAATAATGAGGCTAGGAACTGGCTGTTCTTCCTGGGCAAGCACATCTGTCTCTCCAGTTGGATGTGAAATCTGCTCTTCTTTATTGTCCTCACAGCAAGTTCACCGCACTGATCTGCTGTTCTGGGCACTCGGTACACAAGCGCAGCGGTGCTCCTGTGCAGGGATTTGCCCTTGTGTGCAGCAACTCCTTGTATTTTTTCTTTTTTTTTTTTCTTTTTTGGCATGTCAGACAAAATTCAAGCAGACGTGAACGGGAACAACCAATATTTGTCCTCATCGGCGATAAATCAGGTTCACATTTCCCATGACGGGTTGCCAGGTCTACCTCTCAGACCGTATCCCATCAGCCCGTTCTCTCCGTCAGTCGGTCGGTATGCTGTTGACCTGGTTCTCCTGCCTGCGGCCCGACGCGTTCAGGGAGCTGCGCTTCAGCAGCCTGTTGATGATGTCAGTGCACGTCTTCTTGTACTGGTGCCGTAGCAGGGAGTACACGAAGGGGTCGCAGGCTGCCTTGCTGTAAGCCAAGCACTTGGAGACAATTCCCCAGTGAGGGTTGATAGGCACCGCTGGAAATAACTCCACGATCCTGCGGGCGGGCGGGCATAAAGAGAGGGGTGGTGAGCGGGAGACTGGCGGAAAGGCAAGTCAACATGCTGGAAAAGACATGCATGCCCTAAGCTTATTATGCAGAAATAGAAATACATTTGCAAGACTCCTTTTTTCTCATTTCGAGCAGGCTGCTTCTTTACCAATGCAGTTATGTAAAGATTCTATTTCTGTATTGATAGTCGTCTCATTAGGTACTTACTTGTTTATGGTTATTGTTTGCTATCATGCACAAGATAAAATGCAGATAAATGTCAAAGGAAACTACATGAAGAGTCTCGACCTCTTTCACTGATGTATTTTCAGCCAGAGAGAACAAAGACAGACACACTGGAAGAATAAAACTGATCTGTTTCAGCAGTAATGAGTATTTACAACTATAAAACACTGAAGGCTAAGCAGGCAAGGACAAACAGTGTAGTCTTCCAGCAGTCTGGGTGAAAAAAAAAAACTAATTTGTGCTTAAAATACTATTTATTTGATTTAAAGGTGCACCTAATGAGCTTTATAGGCTGCATCTCAACTTGTCAGACTCAAAGACACACAATTGGTGCTAACTCATGTTGAATTTCTTGTTTACTTTCACACTAATTTTTGTCAAGTGTAAAAATTACTCGGCTGTCATAAAAGGTGCAAAGAAGACTGTTGATCCTCTCCTATCGCACTCTGTATGATTACTCTGTCCACAGCTCCGTCAGCACATTAACACCGGCCTCGCATGGGCCAGTAGCCATCAGTGACATTTGCTCACACACTCCACGAAAACAGTGAACAGCAGGTTAAGTCAGCTGCCACACAGTCGCACACAGCTTCTACAATACACACTCGGACATCAAATGAGCACCAGAGAGGCAGTGGAGGAGCTTTTAGTGTAATATATTCAGATTTTAATTAGTACGCTGCCATTTGTGGGATGAGAGCAGCACGACTGGCCCCGTAATGGTCATTCATTACCCACAGCGTCCTGATAACACAACAAACCGTCAGAGCCTGTTGTCTGAGCGGAGAGCACTCACTGTCAAAGTCTCCGGTCAATTATTGATGTCATTTCATTTCAACGATTTCAGATTTTAACTGAAGATTGGCTGTTTAGAGGATAAAATTCTGTCAACAAAATCTTCACCTCACGCACCCTAACTTTTTACTGGCACATGTAAATTATACACAGGTTTTAAGGGTTCTCATTTACAGAACCTTTATTATATCCAGCTCAAATTATGTTTTAAATTACATAAGAGAAACCACATTCTAACTGTATGCAAAATTTCACAGTAATCTTCATAATATCTTATTTTTTTCAGTTAAAAACATGAACTGGACCTACTTAAGCGTATTAGACTGACAGAAAACGACACAATACTTGTCATATTGGATGTCAGTCAAGCTTTACAAGGCAACTGCCAGTAAAACCAGGCAGGAAAATGTGTTTTTCCAAAATTATTTTTTGTTTTATGAGGTGTTCCTGGAGCTGGTTCACTTGAGAGCAGCTTCTCTGTTTCATGTGTATCACAGAATCACAGGAGGACTAGCGTCAATCAACAAAAAAATAATGATTTGAAATGAGTAGTTTTACTTTTTATTCTGGCTGTTTAGAGTGGGCTTTATTTTCTCGCCTTTCATGTGGTATCAGTAAGTTTGAAGCACTTTTTTGGCATGCAGCCATGCAGATGCTGGTTTTATTGTGTTTAGGGTTCGAGATGAGCCTGCCTGTCTCTTCTGCTCCCAGCAGCATATAAAACAGGTGAATGGAATTTCAACAGCATCTTCCTCCAAAAAACACCATCCAGAGTTTCCTTTCTCTCTCTGCACATTCTATTTTTTACATTTTCATGCCATTTGCATAATTTTTTAGCTTCTTGCATGTCAACACACACATCACAGCGTGTCCTTCTCATGCCAGGCCACATTAGACACCCTCTCTTTGTCCAGTGATTGATGCGACGGGATTCTAACAAACTGGGATGCACCCGGCGAACTTGAGGGAGAAAAGTGCTCATGCAGCAGCAGCAGCAGCAGCAGCAGAGCAGAGGCATATTACTTATCACAAGGTCAGCCAATCTCATCTTCCAACTCTGGCCAGTGTCGAGGAGGAAGGAGGGGAGAGGAGAAGGGGAGGTACGTGGGTGAGGGTCACCACAGTGCCATGCAAGCCGCCGTTATTGTTTGCCAGCAGGCCTCACCTTGTGATCACGTAGGGAGCGAAGCAGAGCATGAAGGTGCCGATGAAGGTGCTGATCTTCCTCGTCGCTCTCTGCCGTCGCCTCTTCTGCTCTTCTAGACAACGCTGACGGACGCTGGGGGGGCAGACAGTTCAGCTGGTGTTTAAATTAGTTATTAGGAAGGACCACAAAGTATCTCATAAATCACAGCAGGAAGTGGGTGCAGCTCTGTTTCATTTGTGGTGTGAAGGGGTTAAACACAGGAGGAGCCAGCAGGGGCTGAGCTGAGGTAAAATAACTGAGGACAAACTGAGGATTCCCACTTTCTGTGTGGGTGTGACTGTGTGTGTGTGGACCTGAATGCACTACGGCTGTCGTGACACACTGATTTAAGTAATATTTTACGAAACGGGGGTCATCAGTGTCGATAATGACAAGCAGGATTTAGAATAGCAGCACCTCAGCTGTGATCTACAGCCGGCTGTGTAACCAACTGATTGATCTTTCTCACACACACACACACACACACACACACACACACACACACACACACACACACACACACACACACACACACACACACACACACACCCTCTCTCTTTCTCTCTCACACACAGACACTCTATGTCCATTTCAGCTCTACTATATGGAGGCAGAGTAAATCAATCTCTGCGGATGACATTTCAATAGAATTAGATTTTGCATCCCCTCCCAGGACTCAATTCAAATGTCAATGCAAAGATGGCAAAGCATCATTAAGTGCAATGTTCTGTTCTGAGCACAGAAACACAACAGTGCCATTTACAGCCTCACAATCAATATGAACGGGACTGATGGCACCAAGTACACTAACTGCTCCAAGGAAGTGCTGATTTGGACAGTTTGTTCTTTTTTCTAAATGCTCCATTCTAGCTGATAATCTGAAAATTGCTCTCCAAATGTGATTCTACACAGCAGATTGTCAGGATATAGGATACAAAGCAGTAACAGAATAGAAAAACAGCTTAAAAGAGCTCACCTGGGGTGTATGTCCACCAGCAGCACCAAAGTTTGCATTGTAATAACGTCGATCCTCTTGCAGTGAAACCTAGCCACTTTAAGGACTTTGAGGTATGTGACACACAACACTATAAAAGACAGCAGGAAGGTGAAGGAGTGGAAAAAGACGGTGAAGATAACAAACTGGGTCCGGCTGCTCGCCCTCGGGTTGGACAGGGTGCAGGACGCGTAAAGCCGGTGGTATCCCACCCAGGAGAGGCAGGTGGCCACCGTGGAGAAGGACATGGAGTGCGCCCACGTGTAGCCGAGCACAAAAGCCGCGTCCTTGTGGCGCATTTTGGAGTGGTACCTCAGGGGGAACACCACCGCGATCCACCTGTCGATGCTCAGAGCTGCCATGCTCAGCATCGAGTTGGTGGACAGGAAGGTCTCCAGGAAGCCCACGATCTGACAGAAGCCGTCTCCGCCCGGCTGAGCCTTGCTGACGAGTCCCACCAAAGTGAGCGGCATGTTGGAGACGGTCAGCAACAAGTTGCAGAAGGTGAGGTTGAGGTTGAACAGACCGGGCACCTGCTTGCGGATCTCCGGGTTGTACAGAAAGCAGATCAGCACCAGGATGTTGGACAGCAACGACACTATGATAATCACAACCACCAACACAGAGAGAATTACCTCCGCAGTGTCCATCCTGTGCGCCCCCCGAAACTCACTTCTCACTTTTTTGTGCGCATATCCAGCCTTGTTTTGCTGCATTAATCACCCATAACCGTGTCCATGCATCCCCAGATCTCTCCAACCGGTGGAGATCCCCCTCGTCTTCTTCTTCTTCTTCTTCTTCTTCTCCCCACTACATTGTCACTGCACAGCGAAGATGGATCAGCTGGATTCCGGCATGATAAGAAGTATGTTTGTTGGGGGTAGAATGAACGAGCTGCCCAAGCTTTTTCCCCCTTTAAACTACACGAAACAAGCTATCATGCCAAAGCTGCTCTAGTCTGGCACTGCGTGTTGCAGAGGGGTTTTGTCGTCCTGTGATGCGCTCTCGAGGCATCACCCCTCCGCGCACACCGCACAGTGTGTGGGCTACTTGATCTCTCCCCCGTCTCCTCTGAGGAAACAGTAAAAGACAGAACAAGAGTTGAACAGGGATTCTTGGAAGGAAAAAAGATTGCACTGATTCCCCCAGAGCATCATTCAATCACTGCTGAGATATTTTGAAGCAAATTTGACATCAAATTACACATCTGTTGTGCGTAAAATGAATATTTTTGACAAAGGACAGTTTTTACAATGAATTAATAAGCATTACATACACATTACATTATGCCACAATTGCCTTTTTCTTTCCCACAGACTCTCCTTTGTGTTTATTGTCAAGCAGAACATACTCAGATGAAGAAAACTGTCACAAACTACACAAAAGAGCAAACACAATAGCCAGAATAAAGCATGGATTTCCAGATTTTTATTGCACTCTGGCTCATGTAATGAAACCTTATTTTTGGACTCAAACTGACTCATGTTTTGGTGGTTTCATCCTCACATCCCAGCAGCATCTCCTCTTTATCTTCACTCATTACATCTGCTTCATCAAATTGATAAGGAGCAACATCTTCCCTTCTTCACCCTCCCTCCCCCTGGATAAGCTGGATAACGCCTCCACACTCTGCTGCCCCTCTGGACTTCAGCGTGGAGAATTATTTTTTTTCCTCTGAAGCGTGGGACTCATCTGAGTGTGTGCTGCGGCACGTGAGCCACTGAAGGCACTGGAGCGGGGTGAGGTAGTGGTTGTGGCTGCAATAAGGGGGGAGGTAAAGGGAGAGGGAGGGAAGGATGGAGGGAGTCAGAGTGTGTGGGCGGAAAGAGTTATTGTTACTGCAACACACACACACATGGTGTTTGACTGAGGAGATGGGATGCTATGCAGGCCACACTGTGTCCTCTTCCTTCTCTCCTGGGTGGCAAAAGGTGAAGAGACTCAGGAGGGGAGAGAAAAAGGGGTGATATTCTCCCTGAAAATGAGGCTTGTTAAAATCCCTTCCTGTAATGGTGTCTGTGGAGTATCGGGGTTGATATTTGATGCAAAGAGAAAGCAGCTGCGGGGGAAAGGACAGACAACCCTGCCAGCTGCCCGGTGTTATTTCGCTGAAACACAGCTCCATCTTGGTCCAGAGTGAGACTCTGGGCTTTGGCGGATGCATTTCCAGCACCGCATGTTTAACATGTGATGGGCCCTTTGGTGAAAGGCACACTGGAGTGCTGTCATGCAAGCTCTTGTGCAGCTCTCTCCCGTCAGTTCAGAAGCCTTATCAGCACAGAACCACCAGTTGATGTCAGGCGCAAGTGTGGCTTTTTGTAGACATGACTTTAATTATTCTTTTCATAATTAAATGCCAGCTCCACCGACCACAATGTGTGTGGAAAAAAAAGAACAAAATGCTCCTAAAAATATAGCTCGGAGGGGGACTGGGTAATACAAATGGATAACAAGATAGTCATTTTCATGAATATTTGAATATAAATTTTGTTTAAAAGCGAGATGTTTTTGATTGGGAATTGAGGTTTTTGCTGAAGGTGTATTAGTCAGAACAAAACCACAGTAACAGTCCCACTGAGCAGCATGCCACATTAGACAGATGTGCATGGAAATCGCTTTAGATAGAGATGCTGTTTTCACAAATGCTACATTTTCTCTTTAAATTCACCTGAAAGAAGCTTCAGTTGAGAAAAGCATTACGTCTATGCAGATCCATGTAGATTTGCAGTGGACATGTGGGTTTGTACACCTTCTAGCCTCAGGTTATACCACCTTGAATGAATACAGCACAGCACCTCTTTTGTTAGCAGATTAACCAACACCAGATAGACTCAAAAACATTAAGGACTGAATTAAATTTTATGAAATATTACCGAGATCAGTTCAGGTAAAACCCATGATACTATACTGATGTTCTCCAATGCAAAACATTGATGAGTTGGAGAAGAATTTATATGTAAATCATGCAAATCAGCAGGTTTTACAGTGTATTTGCAACCAATAATAACATTTTGGGGAACAACTAATGAATTTGTTCTCATTAAAGAATTTGAAAATAGTCAAATATAACCATCAAGGTTTGCTACAATCCAACATGATATATTTAAAAATCTTTTGCCCAATTAACCTAAAAAATAATATTAAGATATAAAATAGTACATCTAAACATTCAAGAGGCTACAAAAATTGAATATTTATCACCTTTTCTTCATAAATAACACATATTCATTTAATTCAATTACTGACTAATATAGTTGAGTTGTTTCATGCTCCTAATTAGGTTAATTATCTTGTTTTGTACATGTTTCCTTAGAAAACTTCATTTTAATCATCACTACCAAAAAAAAAAATCACTCTTATTTCTCCCACAGGCAGTGGAAAGGGTGGGCCTCTGGCTAAATCGTATTCCAAGTGGAAAACTCCCATCATTGTCATTATTGATTATCTCCCATCCTCTTTTCAAAGATGGACGATGAATCATGTAAAATCTCAATTTTGTGGGGTGAATCCGTCATGTTTACCGTGGCTGAGACAACATCTCAAGTCTGCAGATCTGCGCTTTGAAGATAATACCTCTTGTCAGAAGATTTAACAAGTGCAGGACTTGACGGTGAGAGGCGGTAGGATGAGAGAGAGCCTGCAGCACTCCTCCTTTACGCTGTGATAGTGTGGGTTTGAATTCACTGCCAGTTCCAATTCCACACTCGACTTCCCTCTGATTGGCAGGCCAGGCGTAAATTTAAAACCTAGATGTATGCTTTAGCTGCTACGTTTTGCCCTCACTCGTCTGAATATAGGCTTGTCACTTATATTTTCAACACATCTCAGCATAGTGACGCAGGGATTCTATGCTGAGTTGCTTTAGAGAAAAGTTGGGAAATTTGTTGCAAGTGTGACACATGGAAAAAAAAAGTTGTACAACTCAGACTGCATTATGTAACTCGGAGGAGATCAGACATACTGGTATGAGCAGCACAGCAGCAGTCTTACGGCTCATGGAGGTTTCTCAGGTGAAGACAGGAGGGACAGACAAAGGAGCTTTATACAAACAGAGTGAAATGCCAACCTGCAAGTAAGGAGGGAAGGTGTTGACTCTGCTAACAATAATGCTGAGAGGCCAGTTTCCTGTTACTCCTGACTTAGTCATCGCCGCTGCAACCAGTTGATGTCGAGCAGAGCTTGTAGGCCTGTGAGCCTGCACATATGTTAAAACACACAGGGCCAAAGTAGTCATCCAAAGCAGCGGTGAGTCAGCGTGTGAGGGCGGTATTACAGTTTTGAAAGCTTAAATGATAACATATTGTGAAAAAGTTTAGCTCCGATATTGGATCTGTGGAGTTGCTGAATGGGTCCACATTAGGATATACAAGTATCTGCTTTCCTGTGTATTCTGCTTTCTACAATAATGGAAATGGGAAAAGAGGTAGCGTAGCTCTGTCAAAATGTAATAAAATGTGCCTACCTGCACCTCTAAAGATCTCATCTTGCTTTAAACTGTGCAAACAACAATGTTTTTTTGAATAACCAAATCGGCATTTTACCTGGTTAGGTACTTCTTGGTCCAGACATGTAACTTTCTAGGGTTTGCACTGACTGCCAAGAGGTTGGGTCCATGAAAATATCACATAACCTCCAGTAGAATGTAATTTTTAAAAATCAAACTTGCTATCAATATCCATTAAATGCTAAGAGGCACTCCTGACCGACCTCTTTGTGACACTGGTCATCTCCCGCTACCTGTTCTCGTCAGACAGGCCTATAATTAGCAGATGATTCAGTCAATGAGATATCAGGATAGCTTCTGGCTTAATGAGGCTGTTAGAAACCAACTGAAGATGAAAAGGCTAAAAATACCCCGTTTGGATGTCTCTTTGTCTGTCATTACATCACGTAATCAGCCCCCTCTGCCTGTTTGAACAATATTGCTTTTGATTGTATATAACAAGGGATTTGGTGCTCTGAAGATCAAACCTATTAATACTGATATTATTCAGCTGACTCACTGATGCTGCAAATGTGTCATACACCCAGCACAATGGGCTTGTTATTGCCAATGTCATTCTATGTCTGTCATGTACTGTACTTCAGTATTTCTTGAGTTTTTCCCTTTGATGGTTTTATCTATTCAGGTTACTCCAACATAACAGTATATTTACCAGCTTCTTACTCATCACTTTGCAGATTAAGAGGGGGGTGCTGGAGCCTGAGCCTATCCCAGGTGACTTAGGGCAGATCTAGAGAAGCTACACAGAGAGACAGATAAGCCAAAAAAAAAAAAAAAAAAAAAAGCCAAAAAATGCAAAAGTTGCATGACCATGTACTGGGGTCCTCATACAGAATATTCTATTATAGCATAGCATAGCGTAGCGTAGTGTAGTGTGGTATAGAATAGCATAGCGTATAGTATAGTGTAGTATAGTATAGTATAGTATAGTATAGTATAGTATAGTATAGTATAGTATAGTATAGTATAGTATAGTATAGTATAGTATAGTATAGTATAGTATAGTATAGTATAGTATAGTATAGTATAGTATAATGGTCCATTACATGAAAGCTGTACAGATCAGCTATTTTGCAGACTGTGTTTTTACATGAAAAACGTGTGCTAAACATATATGTTATACATAATAAACTTTGATACGTTGATTCCATGTCATCAAACCACCTAAATTACAACACATTAAAGCAAGTACTGCTACAGTTTGATGTATCTGGATCCGAAATGAGCCATTTGACTTACTTTTAATACTTATGTATTTTTATAGAAAAAGTTAAACATGGGCACAATTAGCAATGATGTAAAGTAACTTTTATTTTGTGCATTTATTATGTTAAATCTTCTTACAGAATTTCAACATTACTCCTGTCATTTTATCCCTCCACTCCGTTACAAATTGAACGAACATGTTGTGCTCCAAGAAATGCAGATTAAGGCTAATAAAATATATATTAAACTATGATTTATCGTTGATGCATCATGTTCCTGAAGTACTTAAAGTTATCTCCCACTCTACAAGCTACAGCATTAAAATGCTGCGTATGCTGGTGCATCAGACACAATAATACAATAATGTAATCATATAAAACTCAGAGTACTGCGTATGAATGTTTAAAAAGTCTCCCAAATAAGAGGCTTTTGTCCGTGTCCTCCATCTGTATGCCTGGCTGGGCAGTGCATCATCCTGCACAATCTGAGGTCCGTCTTTTCACATTAGCTGTGGTGATGTGGAGGAAACCCAGCACCAAGCCTCAGCTCGCCATCAGCCATTTATAATCAGCACACTGTTAATACAGACACCGGACTACTGGGTACAAGCCTATTTTCGTTACAGGTCCAGGAGGGAATTGGCAGCAAAAGGCAGCAAACAGGCAACCGTTACAGGCACAAAACCAAATGTTCTCACTTTGACATGGTGTTTTACTGCCGGTGCTGACGAGTTGCTTTTTGCCTCATTCTAAATATTTAGACTATAAAACACCGGGCTGCAGTTATTATCTTTAGCTGGACAGTTTTCTGCAAACATTTGCTGTCCTGATTTTGTAGGATGGCACAGATTTATAGCATCATTATGTAAAACTGCTCAACTTTAGAGGAAAGAGTTGGAATGAGCTGTATTTTTGGCTAATGTTGACTGAATTTGATACCAGTGGGATTTTCGCCACATTATAAAATAGGAGATGCGTTCACCGCTGCCAATCCGGGTCACACTGCAGCTCAAATATGAGCCCATCCGTCTTTCATCTCTTTTATTTCACAGATGAGTTCACAGTGACAGCGTCAGCTGTTCTTTGAAGCCTGCGCTACATCAAACATCCAAAGCAAACACAATTCGTGATGTATTGATCTTGTTATTAACAATTTTCCAGCAAAGTGTCAGCCCTGTGAATCTGTAGAGCTTTTAGATTAAGAGGCATCTACAGCAGGGAATTCTAGTTTGTGATGTGTTTCCAGGGAACAAGCTTTCATTTTACTTGAATCCATAAACTGAATTGAATTTGATTAGATTGCTTCTCCTTGTCGGAATGTAAATTAAACTGTTTCCTCCTGACAGCAGTTAGAACAGTTTGTCTTTAACATCCAACAAACTGCAGTAAAATTCAGTGAAGGAAAGCAAGTTTTCTTATGGACTTGTCATGTCTATTACTGCCTGGATGATTTGATCTGTGCCAGTCAATATAATACAAGACAGAGAAATAAAAGAGAAGAGCTGAGAAATACTCAGTCTGTTAGGTCTGCTATCGACTTATAAAGCCTGAAGCAACTCAACTTTGACCTTTCTTTAAATCTAAATCCACACATCCCCAAATTTCACCTCTTTTCAGGATATTTCTCTTGCTTTTTATGTCATTTCACATAACATGAGGTGACAGGATCTATATAGGTTATGACTATAATAACTACTAGTAACTGTTAGTTCAGTGTTTCCAATTTAAGCTAGAAACCGCTGAAGTGTAACTGAAATATCTGACAATAAAGCCAGAAAATCCATAAAATGTAATATTCCTCTGCTGATGTTCTTCTTCTGTTTTCATCATTTGATTGCAGTATATCTTTATGGTATGAAATCACATTATGCAAATTATATTTTCTGTCACTGTAACAGTAACAGTAATAAATATTTACTATCAGCGACTCAAAGGAATGGTTCAACATGTTTGAAAACATGCATATTTGCTGAGAGGTAGATGAGAAGATGGATGACAACCATGTTTATGTGTGAGCATGAAACCACAGCTGGGAGGTGGCTGGCCTAGCTTAGTATAAAGATCAAAGAAACAGAAGGAAACACCTAGAATGACTCTATTGTATTGACTATATATAAAGATAGGTATGGATATAGACCCTCCGTGATGTCATCCATAGGTTTCCTGAAGAGCAGTTTTAAACATCAATGAGGGCGATCTACCTGTCACCATTGTGTCATTGCCTGAAACTAAAAAACTTCCTGCTAATCCAGAGATGAGCCATGAGTGGAGCTCAGGTAGGTCATGCAAACATCTTTGGCCTTAACTGTGTGCAACTTTAAGCCTGAATAAAATGTGATGGGTGACTTGTACAAAAATTGTCATTATCAGTGTGATTAGCTATTGAGACCAAAACTGTCTTTTGCACTCGTCTGTGAAGTTGGGCATTTTAACACTGAAGTCTATAGAGATTGACTCACTTTTGGATCAAGCCTCAAGTGGACATTTGAGGCACTGCAGCTTCCAATTTGGCTTCATATTTCAGCCCCAAAGGCTGCTGCTTGATTAACAAAATTTGCCTAACAGCAACTCTTTAAGTACAGAGATCACTGTACATTCCAAAGAATTAACTATTCTGTATGTTTGAAATACATCATCTCCATCATCATACATCAGGAAGCAACAGCTTTCTGTTAAAAGTCAGGGAATGTCACCTACCTTTGCTGCACTCAGGAAAACGTAATTGTCTTGGGGAGTTTAGAGCTTCCCTGCAAAAAAATGACAGATTTTCTCAGTATGAATTCCTGACAGTTTATAGAAAGCATCCCTATACATTAGTTTCTTAAATGTCAATGTATCAGAGGAAAAATCAAGTTGTAACTAGGAATAAACTCCATGTGCACTGGGGATTTAACAGCACTTATCTTGCTGCTGAAATTGAGTTTCTTGCTCATCTGGATATTTTTTTTTTTTTTGTGGGTGCTCCACCTCCACCTACATGTAAAAAAGGTCCATGTGGACAACTTCAGTGAAACAAGAGCCATCACCATCCATCCTTGATAATCACCTGAGCCAAACAACCTGCAGTGCGTCTGCACTTTATACCAGTCCCACCTTCTCATCCCCATGCTTTGTGTTGTAAAGTCAATTTTCTCATTCACTGATCTAATTCACTGCGAGGATTAATTTGCCATCCTAATTTGATTTCACAGTAATTTAATAAATCCCTCCCAAAAAATTTCATCAGCGTTTCATTCACCTTTGAGAGAAACCTTAATTAGAAGCGCTAATGCGTAATTATTCTTTTATTTCCGGCTTAACATAGCCGGCACGAAAAGAATGCAACAAGGGGGATGACATCACATTTCGGTGTCAGAAAATTAATTTCATATCAGCGTGATTACATGAATGTGAGGGTGTAATTTGTTTTTTTACCCTGCTTGCATGGAGGCATCCTATCAAGCTTACAGAAGACTGCAATTAACCTCTGGTGTCTCCTCTCCAGCCTGCAGTTTTCACACAGTAACCATTCATGCATTGGCTAGTTTGTTTTTTTTGGTGTTTTTGCAGATGAAAACCTGATCATATCCCATGAGAATAAACTTTATTAAGTCTCTGCTGCAATGTGATGAAGCCTGTAACACAAACACTTCACCACCGAAAAATATGACTTGTAATCTCTTTATTCATGATATATATCAAAACCTCCTTTATTGCTTAGTGATCACTGTTGGCCCGAGTGAAATTCAAAAGCTGTTTGTTCAGGTGGTTGGCTTATAGCAGAGACTGTCTTGGAAGTTCACAATGACACAATTTCAGGCATTAAATCATGTTCTCCTGCCATCTAGTGAAACACTGCAGAACTACATGCATGTTTAAAACCTTGCAAACCGTTATCCCATGAGCAAGAAATGAACTGCAGCAAAATCTAATCAGTAGTTCCTCCTTGTGGCGAAGCAAGGTCAGTGCCGGTTTTATATACTTTGTCATTTTCCTGCTATTGATAGTCTACTTCCTGTTGAATGACATTTGTAAATTGCTTCACCTGCTTGTCATAGATATATGAAATATTTGACATCTTCAGAGCAAAGCAGAAGGTGACCTACAGTTTGGTCTTTCAGCCAGGAGGATATCTGACAAGCTGAAACATTATTGTCGAGTTTTTATACGTAAGACATACCAAGGCGTCGTAACAGTTTCTGACTGAATATTTGCATTTACACATAAAACACAGATTGCTGCTTGTGCTGAAATGTGAGTTAGGGAGGAAAAATATTCCAGATTTTTATGGAGAAAGTGATACAAATGAGAGGTCTGGACCTATTTTAATGTCAGGGGTCAGAGTAAAGAGCCCACGACTAAACTCCATTTAATCTCTGCAGCGTTTTGGGAGTGTCATCCTGCTCCTGCAGCTGCGAGCGATAAAGCCACTTCGTTCCTTGTTGAGATTAATAGCAGGCACGCGTTGGGGCTATTAATGTTGAAAAGCCACTGCCCCACCTCTTCCCCAGCGCTACCCTGGGAGCCACAACCTCCATAATGGCTCCATTCTCTGAATTAATGGCGCTCACCGGCCTTATGAGGGAAAAAAAAGGTGATTTTAATTATAGGTCTTGGTGATACAAGAGAGGAAGAGTGAAGGAGGGCAGCAGGGAAACCTTTTGTGCCTACAGAGGTAGCACAGCAGAACTAATTCATATGTCTGGATCACACTCTAGGGGATGGGGAAAATGCAGAGAACAAAAACAGAAAATTATCAGTTAATATCTGTCAGTTTGAGATCTCATCATAGATTGGATAGAGATTATCATCAAATTCAAGTTCTTGAAAAGGTGTAAATAAATCAATTCCACTTTTAAATATACTATTAAACTTAAACCTGGTTAAACTTAGACACAATCTCCATTAAAATATAGTTTTACTTTGGTCCAAAATTATGTCGTTTTTCATTATAAGTTGTAATTGTGATATACAATTTGTTGATCCAAAATGTGTTCCTTTCCTTAGATGTGGATTTTACCATGCAACCAACAGAAACTTGAAATTTGTGTGTTGTCATCCCATATATTAAACATATTTCACTTATTTCAAGCTCAAAATGTCTTGTAGTCATTTGTCAGACCATACTAACAGACTGCTGCTGCTACAAGCCCCACACCCAGCTCAGGATGTATATCAACCCGTTCTGTAACAGTATCCCAGCGGAGACAGACAGGTAGAGTCAGCACCGACAATAGACCTCCATGATCCACTGTCAGCAGCCAGCAGAGGCTTTTCCTAAACTCCCAAGCAGCAGACACAAGATCCCAGCAAAGACCAGTAAACAGGCCATCATTCGGGTTCTGTTTCAAAGAGTGCAGATATCTGATAACTGAGAAACTGGTGCTCAGTTAACTCTGCTGTAAATAAGACGGTTTGAGTTAACCATGAGTGAAACAAGAATAGGACAAACACCGTTAATTTCATTACCATCATCGCAATATGAGAGTTTAAGATTGGACTTTTCATTGGTATCAGTGACATTAGTTTGTGTCAGACTTCATTACTGATCTTCGTCTTTCGGGGGGTCATTTGGTAATGAGATGGGATAACTTCAACAGTGATCGTATAACCAGATATCAAGAAAAAACCAAAATAAACAAATAAAAACCCCAAATAAATAAATGAAATAAACAAAAAGAAAGAAATTTTAAAAAATATTTGTATATAATATAGTTTTTTTCTTTTTTTTTAGATTGACACATCTCATGTAAAACACACAACACTTGTAACTGTGAGCAACCATAAAATGTGGACTTTTTCACAAAATTCTGTGACCTAAAAACACTGCTGTTATACAACTAGTGACAAGCGAAAAATCTATCTATCTATCTATCTATCTATCTATCTGTCTATCTATCTATGTTCCACACTGACCTTTTCACCCCTGAAAAGATATGGATTTAAATAAATAAATAAAAGTTCTTTAACCAAACAGATACTTCTAAGACAAGATAATTATGAAGAAAATGGTTGCTCACTTGGTATTTACATGTTTTTAGACATGGAAATATCCTTCAAAAAACAACAAAAACTCAACAAAAATGCACATTTCCCTATATGAAAGTAAAGCTGGATTATATATTTTGATCGTGGAAAATATCTGTATTTATACGAGATGGTAATGCCATTTCACCAATTGTGTGACTTCTAGCAACAACTGGTGTTAAATCAGGTGAGTCACTTTAAAGGGGGTGATTACTTATGGAATCACTTATCTTTCATTTGAATTAATTAACATTACAGAAATCTGTTTTCACTTTGACATGAAAGAGTCTTTATTTTTGTAATTCTTGTCAAAAAAAAAGCCTAATTAAATTTTACTGCTTTTCCATATTGAAAAGCCATAAAAGTGGCAAACCTCCAGTGAGGGTGGATACTTTTTGTATGCCATGTAAACAGGAGCATTTCAGTGCCGATTGAGCCCTGCAGAGGGCGAGGCAGACAGCCAGACCACTAAACATCCCTTTCACCTGAAACCCAAGAAGAACCTCTTAAAGAGAGTCACTTGCAATCAGAAAGCCTCCATTTAATTACAACACACAGGAAATTACCGAGTGAATGGGTCAGGCGCTGATAAGAGGCTGAGCCCCGGGGATGATAGCTCCTGAAACCCAAGGAGCCCCAATCTCAAAGCCGAATTATCACAAAGGCCAAGTCTGGAAGGCTGACAATCTGATTCTACTGTCATCCAGATTCATAATTAATATATTTATCGAATTAATCGCTGAAAAGAGCCCCGGCCTCCCGAACAGTAGGCAGATTCATTTGCTACTGGCTCAGCTTACCGCTAATAACAGTGTTGTCAGAGAAATAGGCCCTGAGTGGGCTGAAGCCCCAGACCTCATGACAGACAAATTGCTCATCTGTGTAGGGATGATATGGGGAATTTAGGGAGCAAAAGAAAGAAAAAATGGCATTGTTTGGTGACAACCACAATTGTACCCTTGTTTCAGATTGTGAGTACCAAGTTGGGGGAAACATGAAAGGGGCATTTGCAGTTTGGAGAGAGCTGAAGATACCTGTTGTTATACCTCTGGTTTAACAAATCACTCATCAAAGGGGCAGTTTCTGTGGCTGCCACATGTTATTCAGTGAAGAAGAATGGTCCTAGTATTTTGTCACCCAAATTCACCTAAAAAATACATTTACCTTCAGCATGTGCTGCAAAATCTACAAAACTTTTTAGTAGTAAAGAGAACATGTGAGAAGTGCTTTTACCTGGATGTGTACATACATAGACAGTCACTGCATACATGTGCCTTGGATATGTGTTAAGAAGTAAAAATACTCGTACATTTATATAAAAAAAAATGTTATAAGAAAAGTTAAAAATCCAATTTGAATAAAACTGGAATCTGGTTCTTCAGAAAAGTTTATCTTTTGACTTAAATGTAATAATATTTGACATTATTACATTTTGATGCAGCAATGAATAAGTAGGTGAATCTAGTTTCCACTATTTTATTCCCAGTGAAGGGCTTTGGTGGCTCTCAACCTTCACTAGGGGACCAAAGACCTTATAACGCTCGTTTGAGTAACTGTGAAAGAAGAAAGAAGAAAAAAAAGTATATTCCATATCTATTTTCTAGAAATTGGCAAAATACTAAATAATTTTACATTCATAGTTTGGCATCATAATCTGAGACGTATAAACCAGTAACAAAATTATTAGTTAAAATCCATGATGTAAAAAGTACAGGATTTTCCCCTTGGAATGTAATGGACTAAACATCAGGCAACTCTTAGAGCAGATTTACAGTGATATTTTCTGTATGAATCAGTTACTAGTATTCCACCTGTACCTACATGCATTTTAAGTGTTGTAAATTTATTTTATCAGAACATTTGATCTTACCATGTGTTAGACTGTTTTGCCTTGTTTTGTCATTTACAAACTAATTTTTGAAGTGTTTATCCTGCCTAGCTTTTGCTTATACTTTTTTTTTTGTTTGTTTTTGCTGCCTGACTAATAACATTTAAAGCACTTTGGTCAGCTCAGCTTGTTTTAAACGTGCTATATAAATAAACATGATTTGACTTGATTTAAATGTAGGTAGAGGGATACATATATAGAGAGAGGACAAATGAAATGATTAATAAATTAGACTTCCTGTGCTTCTGTAAATAGCATTATATTCATATTGTATAGGAAATAAAAATCTGTACTTTACAGAACCCAGTATGTTGCCAGTCTTTTTGTGTTGTTATTCTAGTTTTTGAGAACACAGTAGCCTGTAATAGACCAGACCTTAAAGACATCATGTTTCTCCTTGTTCTACAGAAATTAATTACAAATTGGACACATATGATAATTTAGAACACTAATGAGAATATTAAAAAGCTGCTGGGTGACAGTAAAGGGGCCCCTATTGTATCCTGGATTCCCATCTGGGCCCCTGAAAAGCCCAAAACACAACAGTGGTCTTCTGAAACTGATTGTGGAGCTGTAATTGCATGATAAATATCTGGATTACAGATACCAAGTATCTACCAACACCGAGATAATGAGACTCTTAGACAGACACGCTGTTTTATGTCTTATTTACTTACTTAGATGTTGATCAAAGGGAATTCAATGTCCCACCGAATAACTAAAAGCCAAACTTTATCTCTCTTTCACTCTATTATTTCTCCATCGTTTATGTTGCAACAACTACAATATTTATACTTTCATAGTAAAGAGTTTTGTATTGGCTTTGTGATTCTGCTGATTCTAGAGGTCTTTTTATTGTGCTGAAATATTTTTTTTTATTAATTGAAAAACATTTTTAACTGACTATTTGTCTGTATTCATAATAACAGTATCTGCAATGGTATGATAATGTATTTTGGTTTTTTTCCAAAAGTAATAATAAGAACTGTTCTTGATGAAGGCCTCCAGAAGTGAGAAAACAAATAAAAACAGAAGTCATGACTAAGAGTTGCACTAATGGGCTTCAACAAATACTTTATTTCGAAGTAAAATACAAAAGTTGAGGATCGACCAGTCAGCAGATATCTTCTCTGAAAGTAGAGTAGTGTAAACTAATTTCACCTTGTGTTTATAGTCTGAAGAAACAATTTCCTTCCAGTGTGGTGACAGTGAAAGCTCCGGTCCTCTCTTGTTTACTCTGTGATAATGTTGTTTTAACATGTTGTCCCCAGTAGCACTTACATAGTTGGTATTTATGCTGTCTATCAGCAGCTAGTTGAGGTCCTTTTGCACACTGAGAGCCCGGCTGGTTCAGCTCTGCAGCCTGAATGGAGCCACTCTTCACTGCCAATGACTGCACCAGGCAGGTAGCAGAGGCTTTTGAGCAGGGCCAGCCCGCATCAATCAACTTAGCTAGAGGGCTCTCTCTGTAATTGCCGACTATTACAATGTGTGGCATGAGGAGTTCAACACTATTTTCCAACACGATGAAATGGCATCAAGGCCTCCTCTCACATCCAGTGATAATTGAACAATTAAACTTTAGCATATAAATTACCTCTTCATATGGCATAGCTAATTACAGAGGCAGGCCAGTCACAAAGAAGGCACTCTGGGGTCGATACCAAAACTGTTTTCCAGACTTTAATGCTTCAGATTTGGGCTCAGGTTTAACAAGGTTTATTTTCCTAGTGCCAATAATTAATAATAGTCAGTTTTGTTAGTAAGGTTACATGCAACAGTTAAGCAAAAAAAAAAAAAACCTGCCTGAAAACGAATATTTAATCTAATTTATACATACTTTCTCAAGCCTCTTTCCAGCTCCCAGACTTTTTCAGGTGAAATGATCCTAATTATACAGGTGACTGAGACCCTGGAATATTTTCAGACCATTTACTTCAGGTCATCCAGCAGCAGCCCCCCATTAAACATCTTGATTAGACAGGATTTAAATCACCCCTGTTTGATTGGGGCAGTTAAGCTCTTTATACTCTTCACTGTAAAATGCAAATTCTCCCCGAAACGAATGGACACGACTCCTCGGAGAGCATATGGAGAATCTCTCATATTAATAATTCAACAGGAGCAAGCAAAAATTAGTGAGCAGAGCATCAGTGGAGCTGGGCGGCCATTACTTCTGCAAATGAGGTATTTGATTTGAAAGACTGAAAATGGAAATATCCTCAGTCTGAAAAATTATCTTTTTTTTTTTTTTTTTTTTACAGTGCAAGAAACTATCATGTACTTGTACATGACAGCATAATTCTAACAAATGCACGAAATTCATGCCACTATCAGTCTCCCGATTGTGCTATTTCTTCCTAGGAAGGTCGCTGAGCCCTCTATACAATAGCAGCTAAACCCCCAAGTATGAACTCTAATGCCTAATTACACCAAAGTGGGGACCTGAAACCCCTCGGAAACTCCTCTCACACACAGTGGAGCTCTTCAGGTGCATTAAGTGAACATGGCATTAGCGCTGTACAATGGTAGACACAAGGCTTCAGGATCCACTTGAAGGATGCAGTGGACATGAAGAGCTCCCATATTTTAATCCATGACAAAAGGTCGAAGATAGCAACATGGGTTTTACAGCAGCAGTATGTATAATCAACAAGCAGTTGCTAATGTCTCTGTAAAATATTTCTTTTTTAGTATTTGGTGCCTAAAAGAACATTAAATGTCACAGGGTAAAGTTTGTGCAAAACAAACACGACCATGTTTGACACCATAAACTCACCCCTCGGATAGTCAGAGATGAAGCAGATTATGATTTTGATATTAATGCCAACCGAAAAGGCCAAACTAGGAGCACAGAGCACATTTAATATATAAACGTGGCTGCTCACACACACGAGTCATTTGCAAGTTCCAATACAAGATGATTATATGTGTTGATACATCAAGGCAAGAGATTGAAATGATTGGAAATGTATCACGAGGTGGTGATTGTGGACAATATTAAACTGCACAAAGGCGCTTTTGTTCTCGAATTCCTGCAGCAGTTCAGTCAGTATTGCCTCTGCTTTAATTTAATATCTATTTATTTTACTCCATTGTGTGGGTTTTATTGAGGTTGCGCCTGCATTATCGCCCCGATCTCAACCAGAAGTGAAGGTCAGGAGAGGCAGAGTGCCTCTGTTTATTGGCTTCCATTGAGCCCATATGAGCTGATTTGGCTATCTGCTCTTGATATTAAGCTCTTTCATAGTATTTTGTGCTATCCGGATATTGTTTATCACCACATTGAGATATTCACTGTGTATTTACTAGTGAATTAAATATTCTTCATCACTTTTGTAATATCCTCTCTGTAGGCTCATGCAGGATGTGAGAACCCTGCTGGATGTGCCAGCAAATCCTTATTGACGATCTATGAGTTCATGGGGGAAAAATCACAATATATATTTCATCTGTTTCCTCCCATATGCTATGAAATCTTTCTGCTTTCGGACGAGTTCTCTGCATTATTGTGAAATCTGTTTTTTGAATTCTCAAGGGTCACCTGCAAGTACAGATAATAACTGTTAATTCCTTCATTCACTTTCATTTTGCACAGCTATCATTGTATTAATGGAATTATTTAGAAATCTAATTAGTTATTAATTAGGCAAGATATGTAAATGACTCAGAACTGCATGTCTGTGTTGTTTTTTGAAATAAACTGTACATTACAGCTGTCTTTCATTTCCAGTGGGGCCTCGTGTTCAGGAACACACAAAAATGATTTCATAGTATTAAATCACATTTTCTCCACTCCATTTTCTTTGCCATGAAGTCAGGACTCATATGAACCATAATAAAAACCAGAGACGATGTAAAACATGTCATCTTTGACAGAGTTGCATTTTAAATCTATAATGGTCAGAAATAGTCCCACACTAAAGTTTCTCCATAACAACACACAGTGAGTTTCTGCTACAGCCTGACTCACGTTCTAGTTTAAGAGAGACCTGACATCATGACGGTTGCTGCAGACAGACAGTAATGTTCATCATTTGAACTTTAACTTTTTCTCTTAACTGAAACGGGAGACATGTTGACTCATTGTTAATTTCACAAAGTCGTTTTAAACTTACCTGTCGACTCAGCCCACTCCTGTAAAGTTGCCTGGCTGGAGCTTAAATGGCGCAAAGACATCATTCTGCGCGACTCCGACACTTAACAGCATTCACCGTTTTATGAGAAATTAAGAATATATCGGCTTTTAACTCAGTTCGACATGCGCTACGGCAAGTCTACTTGGACAAACTGCCCGAAATGCGTTGGCAGAGACGTTTCAATAGCAGACATGCCCTTCTCAACAGGAGTGGCACCCAGTGTGGTCTTCTGCTGTAGCACATTTAGTTCAAAGCATTTTTGCGTTCAGAGATGGTCTTCTACATACTATAGCTGTACTGAGTGGTTGTTGGAGTTACTGCTGCCTTTATATCATCTTGAACCACTCTGACCTCTCACCTCTGGCCTCAACAAGGCATTTTCTCCCAAAAAAACTCCTGCTCACTGGATATTTTCTCTTTAATGGACGATTAACTGTAAACTCCAGAGGCTGTTGCATGTGGAGATCTTCGCAGATCAGCAGTTTATGTAGTCACTTAAATCACCTTTATTCCCTAAAAACATAAGAATTATAGTCATAGAAAAAACTGACATGTTTTCTTTAAAAAACAAACCTAATTATGTTCACATTGGAAATTTGTATTTTCATAAATGCAATCTGTTCTTTATCAAAGTGTGACCATAATATTACAACGGTTTACTGCATTTAAATTAGCTAAAATAACATTACTTCGTAGATGTTCACCAATAATTTTTGAGGTTTTTACAGTTTTTGAATGTTATAGTACTCTACTGCTTGGTAACAGATTTTTTTCTGCCACACTTGCTGTGAGATTTTTTTTACAGTATTTGTTTATTACAGCAGCAGTCTGTTTAAAAAATAGATGATGCAGCTGTGCCATGTGCCATATTTAATTAGACGGTTTGTAGATGTATCTCAGTATGAGCAACAGGAGAGAACTGGACATTAGTGACAGACTTTTAGATCTTTTTTTCCTCCTCTTTGGTGTCTCTTCAGTACGTGTCATCTAAAGCAACCACAAAGTTCATATATGTCTAAAAACTGGCGTATTCAGACATATGTCTATGTATAATATGAAATAGTTATTTGACATTTCAAAGGTTGACCTTGGAAACAGCTGTGAACAAACAATTTCCCTTCATGAGCAAATTTCTACTTGTGGAGGTTATCATATCATATAAGCAACTAGAATTCGGATTTCTTTCTACAGGTCTGAATGACTGATTGACTGATTGATTGATTGAACACATATGATAAGACCAAAAGCTTTAGAAAAGCTACTGAAGGGTCCTTATCATGGTGGCAGGAACACTAATCTTCAAACCAGTGATTTCTTCTGATAACTACAATTTACTGCACAAAAAAATGTCCGTTGTTTTGTTTTGTTTTGTAACTTTTACTATTATGCATAGTTCAGTACATGCCATTAACACGTAGTCTTTGCACTGGCTGTGTTTTTTCCACAGTGGTATTGATATCAGATTCATTTTTCCACCACTGACTGGCAAATTCTTAGTAGAAGCATCACCTGCACATCACATGAAAATAGCAGGCATGGTTCCCTGAACGCATCATGGAAAAAAAAACAAAAAACATTTGGCAATGCACGGATCATATGTGAGGCGCCGAGTGACGTGTGCAGACGTCACGTCTCCGTGGGAGAAATCTGAAGCTTCAGGTGGCGCACGTGGTCTGTTGTTTACTTCTTCCAGGAACGCTGGAAGTGCAGCTGGAGCGGAGCGGAGGGGGGCAGGACAAATTGTGAAACAGCGTTCCTGGATAGAGTTACGTTGCTCAGCATTCGGGGAAAAAAGATACACAGACAGAGCGACATTAACGCCGGGGGGGGCATCATGTTGGCATCATGTTGACAGTACTGCGGTAGCTTATAGAGCTTAAGCAAAGCAATACTGTTGATTTCTTTATAGACCAAAACTATAATAGACTTAAACTACTTTGTTTTTGCAGTATAGGTTGTCTCTTAGTGAACTGCCGACTTAATTATAATGCTATTTTGTTTTATTTCACTCTTTTTCACCAGATAAAGACTATGCTTCAGCTTGGAAACCTGTTCACCCAGTTTCATCCCAGCTCCAAAGCTTCAGAAAATGCCCAGAGTCGGAGCTCAAAGCCGACACCAAACCTGCCTGACTTTTTACAGCATGTCACGTAAGTTTATGGTTAACTTAAAGTGTCTTTACAGTAACAGTGGGTCACATAGCTGTGCTTGAAGTGAGTGTTGACCCACTAAGAATGTTCTCCTCTGCTCCACAAACCATTTTAGCATCTTTCAGTTCACTGTTGTGGTACATGGCCTGCAACATTACTGTTTGGTTTACATTCTGTTAAACTAACTGTACAGGTTCAACACCACCAAATGGATTGAACACAATGAACAAAGTAGAATATCTAGCAGCTAAAGAGCCAGATGTTTCCCAGAGAGGGTGGAGACTGAAACTGAGCAAAAAGAGCGAATATTGAAACAGGCAATGTCGTTTACATCTTGGTCCACTGTATCCATGTAGCTAAAAAATTCACATAGTGCAACTTTAACAGCACCAAATGGAATAAACGCTCTGAACATAATTGCATATTTAACAGCGAAAAATACTTTTTTTTCCTGAGTAAATACTACAGTGAATATTGGAATATTCAACATTGCTTCTAACTTGTTCCACTGCACCCAAGTGGCAAAAAAAAGCACACATAATACACCTTTAAACCTTGTTTTTGCTCATTTGCTCATCATTGCAAAGAAGTATGCTATATCTAAATCTTTTTGTTTGTGTTTGTTTTCTACTTGCACTGCAGGAAACTCACCGGGCTGAGAAAAGAAGATGTTTACTGCAACTTGCGAATCCCTGACCAGTTTCAGGCAGCCAAAGATGACATCAACTTTGTTATCCTCACAGGTTGGTATCTATAATGAAATGATATGCCGAAATAACATTTATCTTGTGATATATGATTTAGTATTACCTTCTCCAGGCCGAACACTGAATTATTCAATATACCTTTTTTCACAGCAGACATTTTGATTTGGTGAAACACAGAAAAAAAAACTGTTAATAACATAAATGCTGTTTTTTAATTATTCAAATGTGCTAGTAACTCAATCTACTGAGACAGTGAACCAGCATGTACAACAAACTAAATAGAAATCAGTCATTGTTCACTTTGTTATTTACCCTCCTGCAGTCGAAGAGCACCAGTGCATTCACCACATTATACATATTTCCTAATGTATTAAGGCATTTTTTTGTTTGCAATAACACAATATACATTCCAGAAAATGCATAACATCCCAATATACCGGATGCTGTTATATAATAACATGCCTTTATGAAGATTTTATCCATATTGTCCACTCCTGTGTGTGTTTTGTTACATGCTGCAAGTTAAAGTCTTCATTTTTGTCTGAAAGGGATTCATTTCAGTATAGGTGGTATGATACTAGCGTTTGAAGTGGGTAAACCATCACTTGGCTTTTTATTTTCTTTTTGTTAAGGCCAAGGGATCTTCTGCGTCGATGTTAAACCCTGGAGAGGCATGGTGTCTGCTCACAACCAAAACTGGCATGTGCAAGTGAAAGAAGAGGACCAAAACTTTACCAATACCTGCATCGAGCAGATTGAAGATCCCCTCAAAGCTATCATGGTAAAAAGACACATTCAGCTGAAATGCTGCAGTGGCCTCATGAAAAACTGAATGTCAAACTGTCTGGCACACTTAAGTCCAAGGTCCAGCCAATTGTCTGATACACTGTTCATCCAAACTGTAGCCGGGTTAAGAGATTCTGACTCAGCATAACAATTTATATGGAAATTTCAAACACTACAGCTAGGGCTCCCTAAACTTCCTGAGTGGGCACTCTTCATCTGAAAGGCCATAATTATTTTCAGGGGTTGAGGGGGTGGGGAGGTGAAAGCAGGCAGGTGCCTAAACACAGCTGTCACCTTATGTGCCTGGGTCTGTTTGGAGTTGTTCATTTCCATTTCTATAGATGCTCAATTTGGACTGGAAGCTTGACACAAGAGTCTGACGGCAAACGCGCTGATTTATTGAAATAGTTCTGCTCAAAATGGATCTATTAATCTACACAAAGCAAATGCAGATCCACTGTCTGTGCCAATATGAGGTTACATAATTGTTTGAATTGGTCCTCTTACAAATTCAAAAGAGGACATTTGCATTGTGTGTCTTTAGGTCATCGTGTAACAGCAATGTTGAGAAATCCCGTGAATGTTAGCACATGCTGAAAATTTTCACTCTCAGTAACACAACCAATAGGTTAATTAATTGGCTTGTCAACATGTAAACATGTTGTGTGCCTGTTGTCTTTGGTGAGTTACTCTAAATTGCGAATCTCTTTCAGCTGAAGGATGCATGAAGACTTTACTATGGGTTCTAAGTACTGATTAGAATGTAAGCATGTTTTTTTCCCCCACCAAAACATCCATCCATCCATTATCTATACAACACTTAATCCTCATTAGGGTGACGGGGGCTGGAGTCTATCCCAGCTGACTTAGGGTGAAAGCAGGAGACACCTGGACAGGTAACAGTCTGTCACAGGGCTACACATAGAGACAAACAAGCGTACTCACATTCACACCTACGGACAATTAAGAGCCACCAATTAACCTGAGCATGTTTTTGAACTGTGGGAGGAAGCTGGAGAACCCAGAGAAAACCCATGTATGCACAGGGAGAACATGCAAACTCCATGCAGAAAGATCCCAGGTCCAAGCCGGGACGCAAACCGGGAATCTTCTAGCTGCCAGGCGAAAGTGCTAACCACTAAGCCGCTGTGCAGCCCCCACCAAACCATATTTCCATTAATTTCTCAAATAATAGTTGTTGTTTTTTAAAAAACAAAAGGCATTACAAGACCTTTTTCCAAACAGTGTAGACAACAATCCACAAAATTACAGTAAATTGTTTGCAAAGAAAAAGAATTCTCTAAAAATATGACTACGCAATTTGAACCAGATTTCCGTACTTTAGATTTTTGATGCTACGGAAAATATACACAAACACTATAAATGGACAAAAAAAGTAAATAATCATTGCCTTCTGAATGTTTATTGTCTCCCTCAGACCAAGACAGCAAACATATGTAGCCATTTGAATAGGAGTGGAGTCTCTGTCCGCCAAAGTCTCTTCTTCCCCAGAGTCATCTTCCTCTCTCCGGACTGCGAGCTGGATGAAGGGCTGAGGAAGAAGAGGGAGCTGGTCTCCCACAGCCAGATAGATGATTTCCTCCGATCTTTCAAGGAGGGTTATATGGCCTGGATATCAGATGCCCTGACACCATCCTGGATCTCCGGTAAGTGGGTCCATCCTTCGCGATTCAATAAATGTTCTAATACACTGCAGAAATCTTCATATTAGCTTGTCTTTTTTTCCTTTTTTTGTCTATTATTAAGCTCAACAAACATAAAAAATTGACCAATATCACTATCATTAAAATAAACCTGTTACTAAAATAAATCCATGAACAAATCTCATTGACTGCTCTTTAGACCTAACACTGAACACCAAAACTTGTCTTAAGATTTGAAAGACATTTTATTTTGAAAAGAAATCACCAAATTTTAATATTTATCAGAGCCAGAAAATGTAAAAGCAAAAAAATGTCAGATTTTCAACTTTCAGGTGGTCCTTAAACTAATCATGCGTGACATGTCTTCAATTAGGAAGGTCAACCAAATCTAAGCTTGAATAAACTCTTTGCATTGACTACATACTGTAAAAAAAACAAAAAAAAAAACAAAAAAAAACTTTGCCATTAGTAATTCAGCTGCAACCATCAGTCCTTTTACAAAAAAATCAGGGACATTTCGGCTGAACTAGGCTGAAATGTAAACTGTGTAGTAGCAGGTATGTAAAGTATGTATACAAAGTAGAAAATGTAAGTAGTAAAATATCTATAACACGTAAGGTCACTATTATTTCCAGTATTGGTAACACCTGTGGGCACTCTTTTTTTTTCAATTTATGTAAAATAAATAATCAGAGAAATTCGACTCACCTTCCTTCTGACTTATAGTATTAAAGCTGTTTCATATTGCACATAGAACATTTTTGAGTTCACTCTACTTCTAGCCATACTTGTGTTGTTTCCATAGAGGTAGTTTCTATTGTTGGGAAAAAATGAGCCCACTGTGAGTAAAAATGTGATGCAAAAAACACTGCATCAGGAAACAACCAAAAAAAAAAAACTCTTGAGGTTTAGCAGGTTAAAGGACAGCTTGATTTTTTTTCTTATTTAAAAGCATTATGAATTCCAGCATAGAATCTGACTACACTAAGCAGGTTTGTGACAGGAATACCACCAGTTCAGCTTGTGCTGTTGGTCCTGCAGGTCATCTGTCGTACAGGCAGATGGAATCAGTGCGGGAGGTCCTGAGGAGGGTGGGAACGTGGGATTTGGTTCGGCTGCACTCTGGCGTGCAGCTGAAAGGCGACTACCAGGGCTGCCAGTACATCGCTCTGAACCGCCAGGAGACGGACACGCTTGAATTTTCCAGAGTCAAGACCCTGTCTGCTGATTCACTGTGGGCCCTGCTGGGACACGCTCCTCAGGTCAGTCCACTGCCTCAGCTCTGATGAGGACCATAAGTCCTGTCAAAATCTGGGGGTTTAATGCTGTGTCACTGGCTCCAAATAATACTGTGAAACATAAAGGTGAACATTAACCAGCAGGTGGCAGTAGTACTTTATAACTGTCTCACTCAATTTTCAGTTATCCCCCTCTTCTTCTGGTAACTGAAAAAACACAGGTTTGATTAGTGCCAAAGACTGCAGAACATGACATCAATTATATAGTTATTTTAATACAATTAGTCTTTTTTAATTTAAAAATCTAAGAAAATTACCGTACAAACATCAGATTAAGTCATTACAATACAGTTTGGCCAAAAGCCATTCAGTTGAAGAAAATTTCAGGTTTTACAGGTTTTTTTTCACCCCGCTACAGAGCAATAATTTTCAATAATCAAGCAAACTAATTACAGAAATCCACATCTAGAAGTAAAGCAATTAGAGTTATAGTGATCAGTTTTTTAAAAAGAAAGTTCCACAGCACAGAAAATTCTGATTTCAGCTCTTGTTTTTAAGCCCGTCTGTTACCTTCATTCTAATATGTTCTCTCAGATAATTTCTATCAACACACCATGTGTTAATTATTTCCTTAATTCCTCAGTTTTTTATTGAGGTAATTAGGAAATTCATTCTGTCTGCCTCCAAGGTACTTGGTAGTTCACTTGATTGAATCCAAAATCATGACAGTTGCACAGTGTAAAAAGCATGATTTGGGTGTATTCACATTCTCAGGTAGGTTGAAGTTTTTCATCATTGTTGTTTATTTCATTATGAGGTAATGAATGGATCTGAGTCAGTTAAATGTTGTCTGGTTAGATGGCATGATAGCACATCTTTACCGTCACAAAAGCAGTATAATGAATTTAAAGGTTGTTCATGTATTAGTTGCATTTCAGTGATTATATTTCCAAAATAACAGGTGTTATGTGACATTTTCATCCAAAAACATTCTTAAATATTTATTTATTTTTGCTTGCCCGTGGTGCCTCAGAGCAGTCTGACAGTTAATTTGCTAAATGAACTAAATGCTGTCTCTTAAAGACCAGTCAGTATGACCCCAGCTCAGCATCCATTACAGATTCACACCCACCCTCAGCACCCAAACACTCAGCCTGGGCTTTCCATACAAGCCCGTTCAGGCTTTAGTCTGCCCACCCCCCAACACCCAGACTGTATGCACTCTCCCCTCTCGCCTCCAGCTGCTGTGTATTTGATACATGACCCAACAGTCATTAGACTGTCTCCAGCGGGCCGTTTTCTTGCCCAAGGGGACACACACCGCGACAACAAAATATATTATTTTCAAAGAAATATTTGTAAATGGAGGCACTGCGAGGCAATCCTCCTCCCCATATTTCACACACAAAAATGCCATTTGGAGAATATATGGTAAATATGCTCTTCAGGTTTTTGCTTTACCTCACTGAGTATGTCAATTATCAGTTTCCCATTATTTCACTGCATGGATCTCCAGGATTTGCGCAATAAACCATTCGAAGATTTTGCTCCTTTGGACTCAACGACTTTGTCACCTACTGTGTCTTTGGAAAAAAAAGTGCTCTTTGCTCGTGTGCAGCAGCTGGAAGGGGAAGCTTGGGGGTGGCAAAGAAACCTGATAGCTCCCCAAGGCATATTTTCAGGGCCCAGAAATAATGCATGCATTTGATTTGTTACTTGTAAACACACCAGCTAAAAGATCTGCGATATGACCTACAGTTTCACTCGGGCATCTGTTTGGTTGTAAGAAGTGGCACCAGATGCATTTATAAAGCCACTGTGGAAGCACTAGGTGTGTTTTCTGTGAGCTCAGGCAATTACTCTGTGGAGAATGGGATGTCTACATGCCCCAAAGTGGAGAATGATTGAGTAGAGTGGCTGTAATTTATTAATTATAGTCTATATTCTTAGACCACGGTTCTGGCTTCATTCAATTTGTATGGATTGAGGGGTAATTACATTGTGTGTGTGTGTGCGTGTCTATGTGTGTTAAGGGGAGAGAGAAAGAGCTGAAGATCTATTCATGTCATAATTTAAAGTGCAGGTTACTTATGTTGTTCATCTTCATGTCGTCCCCTTTTCTGATGCTTGACTGTTTCGTGAAGGCTTTGTGCCAGTTTATATAATCCAGGATATTGAGGAGGAGCCCCTGAATTTCAGGAAATTTCTAACCCGCTGTCAGCGAGGTAGAAACAGAGCATCTACTCTGTGCCTACTAATTGCATAGCTGAGAAGCAACAATTAAGTTCCTTTGACCGTAACTTGACTACACAGCCCCGTTAGCTGATTAATAGAAGCAAAGCCACCAGGCGAAAAGCTGCAAATTCACAGACAACATCTCAGCTAAGAGAGAATGGTGCAAATAATCAGATCTCGGTTGCCAGAGATACATCTTGTCTCCCTGACAGGCTACAGATTCCACACAAATGTAGCTTGTTAATTTAAGTCCACCCTGACATTCCTCTCCGTTTGGCCATCTCCCAGGCTGCACGCGTCACAGGCCTGTAATGGACAGCCTGGTGCGCTTGGTGCTTAGCACAGAAAAGGCAGAGAGGGGAGACATCAACTGCTTTGTGGTGATAATGAATGGAGGCACACAAAAGGCCAGGAGCAGGTCATTTACAAAGCCTGCACATTCTGCTGCCTAAATAGATAATATTGGCAGCCACTGTGGCTTTTTGGTCTCTTTTTATGTGGAGATAAAACAGCATTAAGCCATTTGAACTAAATACATACAGCACCCATTACTGTTAATTATAAAGCATTTTTAATAGTCATTAGCAAATGTGGACTTATCCTATATGTGCTGCATAACAAAGACATCCACCTGAGTATGGCTGCTCCTTTAATTATGTATGTGCACTTTTGCAGGGATTATTACTGACTGGTGTCTATTTTAAGTTACCGGATGCAAAATTAAGAAAGTATACTTAAACGTGTTTCTCGCAAAGTGCAATCTGACTGTCACTCCCACAGAGTTTATTGTTCATCGAGTTCATCAAACCTAAACCTGGTTGAACGACAACTTCTGTGCTCAAGAAAAGTTTCATAAATAAAGTTTTCTAATGGATTTCTGACAAAGAAAGATCTATTAGTTGTACGGCACTGTTCAACAAAATTGGAAATTGTGTGTTCAGATTTCTGTAATTGCAGGATCGCTCTCGAAAGGAAACTGGAATTGGGAATAATTTGCACCAGAGTGTGTGTAGGAAGCTGCAGAGGAAAACTAACCATGCAATTACACATGAGAAGAGTGCTGCTGCAGAATCACAAGTGTCTGTAATGAACTAGTGAAGACACCAGCACTTACACGGTGGAAGGCAATGATAAAAGCAGCCTTGTAATAGCGTGTGATTAAACTTGGTAAAATCTATTTTTTCACTCGAGCACTAAGCCAGCGTGAAGAGTCCCGTGGAGAGATTCTGCATCTGTCAATTTGAAGATGACTCAATGTGTTTCCTCCAAATTCATCACCCAGCATGCAATACCAGCCATTTTAAAGGGCTCTTCAAGCGCTCTTTTGTTAATTTAGTTAAACATCAACCGTTAGAGTTCATGTTTTACACATTTCTACTTAACACAGGTGGAGTTTGAGTTTCACTGAATTTGAATACATGTTTAAAATAAAGGACATTAATATTCATTTGAAAATAATTTCTTTGAATGTGGAATGAGCTGGGTCTGCAGGACACTGTAGCTAATACTATATATATGTATATATATATATATATATATATATATATATATATAAAATCAAATGATTAGTTGATTCACAGAAACACTGTTTATAGCTGATATATATTCTTTGAAGCATAAATGCTGAATTCTGGTTCCATCTTCTTATGGGAAATAGATGCTTTTCTTTGTAATGTATGTTATTAAACTGCATATATTTGTGTTTTAGATAATTTAAAGACATCAGTTTGGGGCTCGGGAAACTCTGTTAGGCATTTTTATTTACTATTACATGACTTTTTAAAGACAAAACAACTGAACAAAAGAAAATAATTTCCAGATCAATAATCATTAGTTACAACTCTAATGACGTGATGTTATAATGACAATTCAGCACCATTGAAAGTTAAAAAAAAAAAAAAAACATATATATATATATATATATATATATATATATTGAATTATTGCACAGCCTATGCAGTACCATATTTAATAAGCCCATATAAGCTTCATTTGGGATATTTCCAATTAAGCATTCTTTATCCAATTCAGTATTAAATGCTGGTTTTAGTATCTAACGGAAACTTTTCTTTGGTCAGTGGCCAAGATGTTAATTTTATCTCTGTGAGGTCAGTTACGTGTTTTGTGGATTCAGGATATTACAGTGATCCCCACAGTATAGGTTCTAAGATATGATCAATAGGGATTCATGAATAATGAAGAGGCTGAGTGGAGCAGAGGCACTTAATTACAGCTTCAAAAGCCATTCTCGTTAATTGAGGAGAATAAAGGTGGTGAAGTGGACTGAACGGCCACATTAGGATTTTGTATGACTTTCTTTTTTTTTTCACTATACAGAAAGCCCCTAACTGACAGCTAGAAAAAAACAGCAGCTGGTAATTGGCAGGTCCTCACTGCTTTGCTATCTCAAGTTAATGCATTTCTCCGTTTGACTTTAAACATCATGGTTTATTTTGTGAGCTCAGTCCTTTTCCCCTGACCACCTGGGAGCAGACTATCGTTCTTTTAATGTAAAGGTTAATGTGCTGCATATCCAGACAGTTTGTGGCCACTGCGTGCAGCAGATACAGTATATAATTGACAGCCCTGCCATCTGTTACAGTTATGTGAAATTACGGATAAACTAGTTAACAGACACTTTGGCCCATTGTCTGTTGTTTTGATAATCACCCTTAATAACGGACGGCATCAATATGGTCTTTAAACCTGATTTGGGAGTTAATGGAGTCAGATGGGGGCAGTCAGTGTATGCTCTGGGGGTAATGCTGTTAGAGATGTTCGTAAAGAGCAAATTAAATCAGTCATAGATTGTGCCCTCTCAAGTCAGCCAGACAACCAGACCCATTGAGGAGAAAAAGGAGGAGATTCATATTTTAACCTCTCGCAGAAAATGCACTTATGTGGATGGAAATAAAGTCAGAGCTGGGTGACTGGATGTAAATGGTTATTGCAGAGAGTCTAATGGCTTCCTGTTAGCCGAGGCAGGTTGTTTGGAAGCAGAGACGCAGCTATTTCAGAATTTAACCAGCCAATTTTTTCCGCGTTCATGGCTTTAGACGGTTATTGACGTAAATGGTAATGTCACCAAGCCAAAGTTTAGGCATCTTAATGGATGGCCAACATCTGGAGCACACAAGAGTTCAGTTACGAGTATTTCATGCACAAAGTATTGTAGAGATGCTTGAAAAAAGCAGTTTTTGGAGTGATGCCATTTTGGTGATGATTCAGCCCAGTAACATGCATGAGAGGGGCACAATATTAGGAACACTTTAAAATGTAATGTAGTCCGGTACACCACCACTATCTAATATGACCTCAGAAATATACATGAAGTAGAATTATCACCTTTTAGACAGCATCAATAAAAGCTGAAAATACAGAAGCTTCATGAAAGAAGGATTTATAGCCGAGTTGTACCGAATTGCATTACAGATCACTGGTGTAATAAAGTGGCTGATAAGTGTATTCGATGGAGGTTTTGATTCTGTATTCATTTCAGTAAAATCTTTTTGCAAAAAAACCAAAAAGGCTTAACACTTACCGGTTCAAACATATGAATCTTCTGCATTTTCTCTGGCTTACATCATTGCAGATTTAATACCTGTAGGTTAAGCCAAAAACAGGTAAACTGAAGATGTTACTTTGAACTCAGCTGTTATAATAACTGACAACCTAAACAATTAATCCTGTAATTGAAAAAACATTCTAAATACTTGTTGATAATACATCAACCACTCATTTCAGCAGGTAAAGAGTGCAGACTCATTCTTTGTATTGGTGCACCAATGAGAAATTATGAAACTCTGATGTATCAGTCTGCCAAATGAAATCCAAATTGCTCCAGTTTAGCAATAAATGAAACACTTCAAATCACACTGAATTAGTGCGGCCAGGTTTATTCATTAGTTACTGCTGCTGCTGCCAGGATATATAATGTAAAAACTATCACTGCTAATATTGCTGCTACTCCCTTAAAAAATACTTAATCTTTAGATCAGTCATTGTCAGTGGAAATGTTTTCAGTGTTTGCTATGATTGTTTATTTAATGCTTATTTAACTAATTGTTTGTAGCTTATTTTAGTTAAAAAATGTCATAATTTTCACCTAATAGGGGAAATAAGAAGTTGAACATTCATTTAAGGTAAATTTACTTTTGTCTCATTGTTATTGAATCAAATTGTGTCTTATAACCTCAAATCAAGTTGAGAAGAAGAAAATCTGCCTTGAGTTGTCTCGCTCATAATCCAGTGATTCACACCCCACTTAGCGGATTATTAATACGTTCAACCAATGAGCCAAACCACACAGTGTTTACCTGATTGCCTGGCAAACCATTTTTGGTCCAGTTCCATGGCATTTGGCTCATTGACAAAGATGTTTGGTGCACCAGAGGTGTGTTACTCAGTGTTCCTCCCCATCTGTGTCTGGTGAGACACGGTGTGGAACAAAGAGCCCGTCGTCTGAAGCTGGTGTGGCGTTACGCTCACTCAGAGTTCACCTGAAACACTGCACCCATGGCTCCAGGTAACAGCCCCGGCTGACTGATACCCCACTGGGATTCTTTTGACTTTATCAGAGGAAGAATCTGAACTTTGTGAATGGCAATACACACAGGTGGTGACACGTCTCTACCCAATTACACAGATTCTCACATTATTCACATTCATCAGACCTGCCAGACCCTAATGAGAAATAATTACCTTCATACAATAACAATTAGTCGCTAGCGATGCAAAATCCATGATGCATGTTTATTTTCTTGATTTTCTAATTAGAAGAGGTAATAAGGAATTGCTTGCTTGTCATTCCACCTGCCTGGCTCCGAATCAGTGCCGTACACTTCCCTACATGTAGAAGATAAGGGAACCGGTATAGATGACTATCACTATTTGTAAGGAGATGTTCCTTTTTTGGACAGAGAATGAGCTGTCGTCTTGAGTTTAAGAGGGTAAAAGGTGAACAGTGAACCAGAGGCAGGATTTATGACTATTAGCAGACGGTAAATAAGGAGAAGGAGTTTATCTCGTTGAAATGTGAGGAGTGATGTCATTCACAGGGCTCCCGCGACACTGAAAGCGAGAGGCAGATGAGGGTAAACACCGTTAGGTGAGCTCTCAGCCCTTTGTGTGACACCCAGCCTTCGCCCCAAGGGTCTTCTCCTCACAGCGAAGTGTCATACATGCACACACAAACATTCAGGCTTGTCATTGCTTGTAATAATCATGATTCTTGCAGACAATTCACAACTAAAAGAGATATTATTTTAGTAATTATTAATCTGTTCATCTCAGCTTCTTGAAGATTGCGCAAATGTGACGTGCTGCGTTTCATCTGAGGTGTCAGGTGGAGATTGCTCTTTGACATTATTTATGTCAGCACCTCGTTTACACTTTGTTTTGTGCTACTGTAAGTTAGATGCAGTATCGTCTTTAGCCTCAAACACTTGCCTCAAGTGGCTGAGAGGGTAACAGTAGTGACAGTTCCTGTACCTGACACACCATCTCTGCTGAACAACACCTGGCAGGCAGGTTGTCTAGACCACACAGAACTCCCCTCTTTGAGCTTATGCCAAGATGGCAGCATTGTTCCTTCCTACATGACACAAAAAAAGCTTATCTGGTTGACAAATGTTGGATTGGGTGATGTTACAGAAAGGAAGGATGGCTGTAAATTTTAAAAAAAAAAATCACATTTCATCACTGTGCAAAAACTTTCTCAGCTAGGATTTAGATAATTTAGGTATAAATTATTGCTATCACTATCCATTATTAAAATAACATTTCATGCATTTTGCAGTCTTGTGTGTTTCACAGCTTCTTCTGTTGCTCTTACTAGAAAAAGTGACTGATTTTTCTGCTTCTGTTTGGGTTTAAATGTGATGCAGAACCAGTACTGTGTTTGTGCCTCTGCAGCGTCACAAAGATGGAAATACTCAACTCCAGTTCAATTACATTAGTTAATTGCTGATTACCAACTATTACACTTGGCTATGATTTGTTAGAATAATTCTTCTCTGATTTCTTTGTCTCGGTTTGTACGCTTCTCTGCCACCAGCTGTCATGAAGCTATTTTTTCATGCATCCCAAATTAATAGACACTCACTCACTCTGAAGTGTCTGATGCTATTGTAACACAAGCCATGTGGCATTCGGCCAAGGCTGCAATATAAGACACAATTGTTTAGTGTTTTTTTTCTGTCTTTCACCCTGTTTTAATGCACAGTAATAAGTAAGTAAATGGTAGAAAGATGTGTGTCTGAATTCGCAGTGGCCTTTGTTGTAGATAATTAGGTTAGCAGCAAGAGTGTGCAGGTGTTGAGGGTGTGCTGTGTGCTCGTGTTGTGTTATCGACTTGCTCATATTCGTAGGCTGTCAGGGGTGTCGCACTTCCCATCAGCCCCAAAGCTCACCAACCTCTTCACTATTAAAATGATCACTTTCAATAGCAGACAAAGGAAAGAGGGAACATATCTAGTGCAGGGTATTTTCCCCACCTCTAATGCTTATCTGCCTTTTGATGTCGGCGTAATAAAAGGCCTATTGGGCTTCCACAATGACCTGCAAAATGGACAAGGGCCGATATACTGGGCTCTGACTGTCGCTACCATTAACTAAAAGGCCCAGACATTATGGAGAGCCGGGGATGAAAGTACATGGAAAAAAATAATAATTGAAAAATTGCCTAATGCTAAAGTGAAAGAAAATGGAACTGTGAAAAGGCACTGTAATATTCTGTTATCCCCTGTAAATGCAGCCAAACAAGAGATGCAGCGAGGCATTCTTTTTGAAATGGATGTGGTTCAATTACCTGCATGTCTAAATCTAGTTAAGGCTTCCATTGTCAGGCTCGAAACATAACAGGCAGTTTTGATGTAGTGTTAAAGCGTATTATGCCCTACAACCTACATAAAATCAAGAGAGGTATGACTCCATTCAAGATGTGGAGGGGAATTAAAGCTCACAGTGAGAATAAGGTTAATTTAATATTTATTCTGTTTCAGACTCGCGTTTGGTTCACTATTCTAACACAGTTGCTCAATATTTTAGCAAGCTAAAGGAAAATTCTACAGCTGTTAATTTTTTGAAGGTCATTTCATTGAACACCTCAATCGAGGAGTTCTATGGACAAATGATTGCCTTGTAATAGAAAGAACTGATTTGTTTTCCCATGTAGCACATTTTCTAAAAGGGAAAACTGCAGATCTATATTTAAATTGATAGAACTGGAATTAGCAGCTATTTTGCTAATTCACATCTATAGTTTCTTTGTGAATACTGCAATCAAGATGAATAGAGATGTCATTGTTCTCATTATTAAACTCAATCCGTTTTTCAACAAACCAGAATAAATAGGTTGGTACTTGTTCTTCAGTCTGTAGGCCCACCAGCTTAGCAACAGCTTGAACATGTTGAGGTCAAAGGTGAAAGTCATGAGTGTCTCCTTAGCTCTAACTAGAGGTCAAGAGGTTGCAGACAGGGTCACGACACCAAGAAATGTCCATTGAATAGCCATAAAAAGCACCGTGTTTGTATCCACTTGAAAACAGGAGCGTATCTAAAGAAATTCTCACTTTCTAATTATCTGTATTTAATGCTTACTTCTCTCTTCCCTCCTCTGTAGGTAACAGTTAAAATGTATAAGCGTGGCTGTCACAGCTGGCTGGGTAAATCCCTGACCGCAACCACCACGATCCCTTCCAACACCTTTGTGATCTTCAGGATCAGCGGTGAGGAGGCAGATGCCAAAATCCCTGCGGACACTGTTCACAGCATCACACTCAGCATATGACACCCTGTATCAGGCATTACAACATGGCACTGAAGGGAGAGGAGGCATTCTTAGCTATGAATGTGCAGATGCAAAAACAAAAACCCCTAACTCGTATCTTAGCTCTTATGTTTATTGAGTGATTTTTACTATGCAGTGTTTGTACTTTGTTATATTGTACTAACAAAACAAATTCCAAGTGCCTTTATGTAAGCATTCACTAAAGAAACAAAAGACCCATTTGCCAATTATTCTGATTCTCTGATCATCAATGGCAATATTATGTTAATGGGAATGATTTCAGACAATTAGCCTGATTAACTTTCTCTTGTTTTGAATTTCTAGGGCTAGCCCACACTTTACACTAGCCATTAATTAATCATTACGCCAGCTGATTGTGTCACATCAGTTCAGGACTGAAGTGTTTAATGTGTTAATTGTGGTGGTTAAAAACCGGTGGCCTGTGGCGCAGCGGGGGCCGAGCATTTTACTGCCAGTACGGGGTTTAATGGGAAGTTATTTACGGACTGTTTAGACAGTGTAACTGTAAGGTGCTTTATTAATATGCTCCACCGCACAGAGGAGACGATAACATATTCAAGGGCGCACAGCCGCAGCCACCAGCACCATTCATAACTGTGGCTGAGTCACTTTCCATCAGTTACCAGGCTCGCACAGCTGCGCTAACAGCTAGCAATTGTATTTACTGGGCCTGGTAGTGGCCAAAATGAAGTTATTTCCATCAAGATATCAGTGCCTTTAGCTAATGCAATAGAAGGAGCTCTCTGTCGATGGTATCTCTCTGCATGGCATCTCTACCTGAAACATCATTACACTGTACTCAAGCTCCTCACTTTTTTAAATGTCTGTTTTACCTGAGGGACAGATTATCTGTGGTTGTATAAGCAGCACTGTGCTGTTTGCATTGGCAGGTGCACATTTTTGAGACAGGTTGTTTTTGAGTTCTCACTCATCAGTGCTTGAATTTCTATGTGTTTTGATGAATGTATTGTTTTTGCATATTTAACCTTCAGTAGTCCTCAGGAACTCTTCTCTCCACAACACTTGACAAACAATGTTGACAGTATCAGATAGTCTGGTTTGGGAATGCTTCAAGGAAATATGTAAATCTGATAAATGGTGGGTACATGCAGGGTTTACTGTAATTTTATTATTCTTTGATATGAATATCTCATTTTTTCCCTCAAAATTCAAAGCACTTTCAAGCATAAAGCCAACTTAAGAAGCATGATTGTTAACCATACTCCTCATTTTATTAGTTTAGGTGCATTTTTTAAGCCACTGAGTTGTCAAGTGTTTTTATGTTTGTACTATCTGGTGTTGTAATAAAAAGATGGAATTATTTACCGCTTCACGTAATGATTTAAGCCATTTTTGGACTGAGGTGACCAAGTTCTTTCACATATATACCACCCAATTGCTTCCCTAAAGCTACCGTGCTTTCGTCATATCGTAGCAGACCTGTGAAGGATCTGTAATAGTGAAACCTCATATACAAAGTCGTTTGTCACTACTGGGCCACAAGGTTTCTTCAAAGCCTTATTAGGGAGATGGAGGGCATGCATCAACAGCTCACTCTGCTCTTTGAAAGCATGCAGCACGTCTCCAGCGCAGTAAAAGACTGGAGATTAGGAATGGATGACTGGCCACAGGGACAAAGAAAACTCTGTTGGGCAGCGTGGTGGCGACTGGGAGGGGAAGCTGAGCGGAAATGGACATGGAGATCAGACCAGAACATAGTGTGACAAGGTAACAAGGTAAACTGATCCAGACTGTAATTCCTCTGGAAACTGAATCAATGAGGGTTCTGTTAAAATGGAAATCCTCCCGGATATTGAGTTCAGAGGAATCTATGGTAGAATAGAATCAGCCACAATTATGCTGTTGTTTTCCTTCGCGGTACGCTGTGTAACCTACAGATACATGTTCTGTCCATGTTTTGTTTTCGAACCTGTGTGTCCAGGAAGTGAAATGGAACAAGTCTTATACCCTCTAACCCTGAAACAAGACCAGCTGTCCAACTTTGACCTCTGGACAATCGGCTAAGCCCTCAGGTTTGCCAGGTCAGGTGACTGGTTTGACCTTTTTTTTGTACAGGACATGGACACGACAACCTGGACACGAAGGAGAGACCCCTCTCGAATGACACTGTGAAGTAAGAAACCATCATCTCAGCCATAGCCATAGCCATACTATGCTGTTTATCCTCTCCAAAAAGCGTGCTACACTTCCTCACACCTGCTTGATGCAGTTTGCCAGCAGAATTAAAGTACCGAACACGTTCAACAAACAGTTTGACTCCATTATGTGAACACCCCATCTTCTGTGATTTTGCTGCTTCAGCTCAACTAGCTCAGAGGTCCCGATCAGGCGGAGGTCAATGCGCTCTTTTTAACTGTAATATTTTCTGAGATGCAAGCCTGTTTCATCTGTAAAGGGCCCTAGAGATGAAATTGTGTTGTACTGAGAGTCTAACCCTACGGGAAAAAAGCTATGTTTACTGTAAGTGGGGAAACGGTTAGGAATGACTCCTGGCTCTGATTGTGCCCCAACGTAAACACTCTGAAAACCAAAATGCCTGGAATTTATATTCAGCAGTTAACAATTCTAGACATCACTCTACATCTTTTATCTAGCGGTAATCACAGCAGCTATTTTGGCTTCAATGCTGACAGTTTTACAAAAATATTTATCCTGAATGTAACAAAAAAAACGTACAAGATACCAAGATGTTTTTAAACAGCTCATTCTCTCACTTAATTCTGGTACGTAGTCATGCATATACCTTTGTTTTTGAGAGATTTTAGAATGCTACTATGTGCTAATTTATAGTAACTCAAAGTATATTTGATGATTAGTTTTGGCCAAATTGCAAATAATGCAAATGTCAACCTAGTTGTTGTAGTAACAAAACAGTAAGTGTATTACCAAAGCTGTAAGGATATGTTCTGTAGAAACCATTATGCCAACCCTTTTAGTAGATGCTGATACTTTTCACTTGTTAGTAGTGCTATGGCTTCATCTTCTGTGACAAATTTTATAGCAGTCCATCTAATAAAGATTAACAGATCAACGCTGCCATCCACAGAACCACCAGTAGAGCAGCTAAAAATACATAAACATATTTCACCCAGCCAACAACATTTTACATTCCAATTTCTTTGTTATAAAGAACTACAACTGCTGACATCCACCTCACTTTTCAGACTGCAGCTCCCTGTTTGGGAGTCAGGACATCTCAAAGGTTCACAAAATGATTAAAGAAGTCAGAAACAAAATTGTGCTGCCAAATATTAAAAGAAAAAAAAAATATTTGAAACAATGCAATGAGGAAAATCATTCAATGACTGAACTACGTGCAACTTGTTGACATCTGTATTCATGATGAGAGGTTGTACAGCTTTGTGTAAAGAGGTTGTGACATCAGGGGTTACTATTTATTTCTATGTTAATCAGCGATTCATCATTCATCTTACATATTCACCTATTTTCAGAGAAGCTAAATTCTCATGTATTTTCAGGTTACAGGTAAGATATGATAAGATCTACTTTATTCATCTTGGAGGAAATTAGCTGACCATTTCCTATGTGTGTATCTTGCATAAGTAGGGTGAAAACAGAAAATTCAAACAGTTTACAGTTTCTGATATGGCAATAAGACTACCATAGATTAAACCAAGCCAATGACAAAGATAAATGAGCTGTCACAGCTGTACTGCTATTTAGACAGACATGTTGGAGAAATTCACCTTTCTCAATAGTCACTAGAGACCTGTCAGTGTCATAGCAATTTTCATAGTTACAAGCAGATAAGGTTGAGAACCACTGCCATGCGACATTAGAACAGCTGAATAAATTGTCTAATTTCTGCTGTGAGCAGTAAATCCTTTCTACAGTATTCATGAAGAAATCAAAGGAATGTAAGATTGCAAGTAATGCTAACAGTAACTGAATTCAACCTGCAAAAGCAAAGTGGATCTTCCTCTGAGAACTTTTTCAGCAGCCATATTTATATAAAACTGATGTATGAGAGGGTTAAGAGTGCTTATGAGAATGATGCACCAATATAACACAGGGAGAAATCTTTGAATGCATTTTACCACAGGATAAAGTGTAATTGTGGTGAAAAATACGACTACAAGCTACGTTTTGCAGGCTTTTATACAGCGACTACAATGCGATGATGAAAGGAGACAGGCCGTCCCTCTAATGCCCACCAACCTCCATTCTGCCACCACTACTTTACCGGACGACAATAAAGCTTTCAGCGTGAAAGCAGCAGGACTCATAAGGGATTAAATGTTTTTCCACCTCTTGCAGATGTTCCAAATTAAGTATCATCAAGACCCTATTAAATGGTCTATTAAATGTTTAGTTTTTAAATACACTTCAGTGTCCAGGAGAGAAAAGAAAGAATCGCACAATTGTGTATTCACACAGAAAAGATATATAAATAAATGGGCACATGGGCAACAACAGGCAGGGGGCTGCAGAAATTAGCCAGTTTTGAAACAACTCTCAAAAGCACCACACTTGTAAAAACCTACAGGACAACAAAAGAAATACAGGAGTGAATGAAATGAAGGTTCCTTGCCAATTACTGCTGCGAACGTGGCTGCGGTGGGGCTTTTTGTGCTTCACACAAGCAGTCTTTTCTCCCCCTTGTCCGCGGCTATTGAGAGGGATACATTAGCCAGGCGGGATGGATGTTGTGGAGAGGAGCAGTGCAGAGAGTTCGCAGTCATACAGCTCACTTCACGCCTGGTGTTACAGACCTCTCTTATGATTTCACTCGCAGTGCTCGCACAGAATGTGATTTTTACCATGCCATTTTCTGCCTCCTCTCTAAGACTTGCACCAAAATCCAGATGAAGAAAATATCTGCTCACTTTTTCTCTTGTTTGGATAATACATAGTGATAAGATTCGTGTGTGGTTAATTTCTTAATGTGTATATTTAAAGTCTGTATTCTGGAATATTTACTTGAGCTCAAACAGACCTGGTTTCATTGTTGGAAGCATGTTCTTGCTTTAAGCCACTTTTCATTCCACAAATTTCCAAATTCATTTAACATCCTTTCAGTAAACATAATTTTGATCAAAAGATTTCTGGAATTTAATGTTTAAGGTAACTAAATTTGATGAAAAGGTTCCACTTTCAGGGTATTTAGGTTGCTCTAGTCTTCACTGATCATATTTAAATTTGTAGTAATCAAAAATGCTCATTTAAACACTGTAGAAGCAATAATAACCCAGACAATTAAACCAAACACATCCACATTTAACCTAACACGCTTTGACCTCCAAATACTTGCTGCACTGCAACACAGATATTATGTTTTATTGCATTTTTGTCACCCACATGCCTCTGAACCACCTCACCGAATCCTCGGATCTTTATTTTTCATCACAATCAGCAGGCTCTGCAGGGTTAATGCTGCAGATAACCACATCCATCATGCCGTTTCATTAGCACTGTCCTCTGACCTGTTCCACATAATGTTGTGAAAGGTGCCAGATTTGTATTTTTTTGGGGCGAGGCAGAGCGATCAATACATAAATAAGAGAGAGATGTGTGTGATGCTGCTGGCGTGGCTGCAGAATAAACCTCCATCCAGCAATCTGCCGCCTGTCACAAATCTGAAATACAAATGGACTCGCCCAGGGCAAGAGCCATCAATAATAATATAATGTGCGGACAATGATGAATTAGAGCCAGACTTCTCAATGCATTGCTGTTTTACGTGCAAAAACATTATCGGACGAATGAATTGATCACTGTATTCACATTAGTTTGTTTAATCTGTATTTGAGTCGATGGGACGACATAATGTTTCACTTCACCGAATTCAGAAAAGTTAATAATGTCCAATAATCAAAAGCTGTTTATGAAAGTACCTCCTTTTTGTGTCATTGATTTGGCTCCATAATGCACCGCAGTCACTGATCACTCAGACAGAATGCACTTAGGAAATGACAAATGTATTTTATATTCAATAACATAGATTTTTTTCCCTGCTTAGCCACAGGTTGGAGGTTACACACTTGGACAAAAACAATCATATATTTCCACATCTATAACAATTATAGACAATAAGTCTGAACGAGGATGCATGTTGAAAATAGGTTGTTGTGGTTTGATCCAAAAAATAGCAGAAATATTGAACATTTGCTTTCATTTTTCTTTCTAAACGGCAGTTCTGGGATGTTGTACGTGTATGTGTTGCCTGGCAATTTTGTAAATGGTTGGTCTAAAGGCTTAATATATAATACTTATTGCATTTAATATGTCATTTTATAAACATAATTTTACAAAAATGCCTTCCTTTGCTCTCTGAAAGCCCCACAGTCCACATCACAGCCTACATACTTGTTGTAGTTCACAAACAGTACCCACAGTCAACCTACATAAACGTCCATGGATTCGTACATAAACTATGTAATATTACACAACAGCAGAGAAAACTAATAGCAGAAAACAGCTCGGAGCCGCTTCGCTTCAGCAGTGGTGTCACTTAAGACCCATGAGATCCCCAAGCGTCACCACAATGGCTTTGGTGTGAATGTTCCTGTGTGCTCAATACCTCCATGAGATCACGGTGTCTTGACCTAAATGTCACGGGGCAAACTAGATGAGAAAATAAAGACTTCACTTTGTTATGATGCAGAAATGTGAGAAATGAATGAGAAGTGAATATAGATTGACAATGAAACGGCCAAAAATGATCGGCGGCGTGAAAACGAAGGCCACGGGAGATGTTGCTTAGCCTGACACCCATTAGGACCCTCCTGTTAATGTTCTTGTAATTACATAACCCGGAGCTAGACTGTATATCAACTCATGGTATGCACGAGTTTATCCATCTCCAGCAACAATGCAACACCAACACTTAATTGGCTGGTAGTAGCTGGCTAGGAATTGTATTCTTCGGGGGATTTTGCCAATAACATCTAATAAAGCAGGTTGAAATGGATACAAGGAGTCAGTTAAATCTTGCCCGCAGTCACTCAGAGGCACAGAGGAAACCTGAGCCTCAAAGATGTGGTGCATTAGTTCTGCTAAGCTAACCGTGAATGCTAATTGCAGGAAGGACAAACTGTAACCCTTGCCCTGTGGCCATGAACCCATTAAAAAGCACAGAGGGTTTCATAGACACGGAGAGCGCACAAAGAGGCTGCCCTGAAAAGGCCTGCAATCTGATGTCAGTTTAAATGGGGATAACAACTTACTGTTTTTCAAAGTCCCCCCCTGGGATGTGCCCTCCCTGTATTTTTTGACAGTTTGAAAAAAAAAAAACCCTGCCTGTCACTCCAAAGCCAACCGCAAATCATCCACACAATGCAACAGGTTCTATGTTTACAAGTGGAATATGTTGTGAGATACGCTGGACTTAGGCGGCTCTCTATAGGACGTGGATCAGTTATGTTTAAGTGCTTGTGGTTTCACCCCTGGAGGACACGAACAGGCCAGTCACAGTACAATATGACACCCTGTACATGGGAAAGGTGTCCTTCAACAGTAGGAACCATCGAGCATTTTTTCTCCGTATTAATAGCATTTAACTGAAACAAAACTTGAATATACCAATCCTTTTTTGGGCCCAGCAAGAGTCATAAGCAGTTTACTTTTAGTTGTATTTTCACCTTAATTCCCTGTAGTGCTGGTCGCTCCTGGCTATACGTTTTCAAACCTGTGATCAATGAACCCACTGCCCTCGTCCTATTTATGCAAACATTCATCAGTTTGACAGGTGACATGAAAGCTCTTTTAAATGCTGCACTTCCAAAATATAATGATTACTGATCGCCCTGAAGTGCAACTTTCAGAGAAGTGTGAAAAAATCTTTTGGTTCTAAAGATAAGAGAAAGAGTCTATAACCACACTGGCAGCACAAAGGTGAACTGATATAAATCCTAATGTCATTATGATAACATGCTCACAATAACAACCTGATCCTAGCACATGTGATATTTACTAATTAGACCATCTTTGTTAAGTGTATCAGCATGTTCACATTCACTGATTAAAACTATGAAAAGTACTTTATAGACAAATTAAGTTTTTAACTAATAAAGGAGCTGCAAGAAAACTTAGGGATAGACTATTGCCAGACTTTTTTCAGTTCTTCATCAGGGGAACATGAAAGTCTGAACCAAATTTCATGGCAATCCATCCAAAGTTCAGTGAAAACCAGAAAAGTTAACTTTATGGTGCCACTACAGGAAAAGTTAAGGAATCACTCTGGCAATCACGAATGTCTCTATAAAATGTTGCGCACCAAAGTCATGGACCAAACCACCAGCTGACAAGTCCAGTCATTCTGTTAGTGCAAATAAAAACAAGAGAAGCACTCAGAGAGCGCAGTACTCCACCAAGGCTACTCAGTCGTTGTATAATTTCCGTCTGATAAGTCTGCATGGATTTATAGCAGAATCGCAACCATGTGATCACCAGCAGGAAGCCGCTGTCCTAGTTACAGTGATGCTGTACCGCTACCCAGCAATGATATGGAAATCCTTTACAAATCCGTGGATCCACACTATAAACCACATCACTGCCAAAATCCAATCACTTGGTCCATGTCTTATTTCTAACCTTCCTGGAAAATTTCATCAAAATCAGTAATTGTGATTTTGAGTAATGTTGCACACAGACAGACAAACGTACGCTGATAGTCACATACCTCCATCGTGTTCATTAGCAGAGAAATAAAGTAAACAGCAATGTCAGATAAGTTTCCCAGCAAAGCCTGTAATCCAATTTCAGAATGCTAAATATTCTCTCATTTAATATTATTTAGAGAATGTACTAAATACTATATTTAATCACAATTCTACAGCTCCGATTTGAAAAACACCCACACGTCTCCTTTACCAAATGATTAATCTCCAGCGCAAAGCCTGAGAGCCAAATGGAAACCTGAGACCCAAAATCTGTGACCCTCTTGTCACGCTCTGAGCTTTTTGATTTACTACAGTCCAGCTCCCAGGTGAGCTCCCCCTTCACCCGTCAGCCCCGTGCTGCTTGTCTCACCGCCTGCAAAGAGATGGATGGCTGTGAGTGTGAAACCTAGCGGCGGGCTACATAGCCTTGAGGTTTACCGTCTAATTAGGCTCTAATGTAACTACAATGCTCTGGAGAAGATGTTGTCTTGCCCACCAAAGCTCTTTAAAAGCCTCCCCAGGGCAGCTTGCAGGGAGGTGCGGTGGCAGGCCACAACCATGTCCAAGTGACAGGGTTGGGATTCATTCCCTTGCTTGGATGTACTCGAAGCGACATGCCAGCTCTTGTGACACTAGATTTTTTATTTTGCCAGTTTAATATACATACTCTACCCGGTCAATCAGGCAATTTCATGCTTTCCATGAAAACGCACACTTTTATTCATGTGCTAACATAATTGGACAAGGGTTTTCTAACCATCAATTAGCCTTTCAACACCATTAGCTAACACAATGTAGCATTAGAACACAGGAGTGATGGTTGCTGGAAATGTTCCTCTGTACCTCTATGGAGATATTCCATTAAAAATCAGCTGTTTCCAGCTAGAATAGTCATTTACCACATTAACAATGTCTACACTGGATTTATCATTCATTTAACGTTATCTTCATTGAAAAAAATGCTTTAAAAAAATACGGACATTTCTAAGTGACCCCAAACTTTTAAATGGTTGTGTATTTATACAAACTGAAGGTTTTCATCTGAATCCAAATACCTTGAAGAAAGAGGTCACTGTGCTGTCTAATTGGAAATGTACCACGCTTCCACACCAGAGTATTATGTTGAACGTCTACATCCACCCAAATTCAGGAGTTTTAGTGAGATACGTTGTCATATAAATCTTTTATAAGTTACACACTACACAGATTAATAATAATCATTCATATAGGGAATTTTGAGACAAATCACTTTGCACATCTTTCATAAACTGTTCAAACCCCCATAAATAAACCATTTGACCTCTCATCCTCTGGAATAGAGCTGCAGAGCATCAGAACCAAAATCCAGTTTTTACCACTTTAATAAATATGGCAGTTGCAGACTTGGTTTATTATGACATGATAAACCTTCAACAGGGCTACCATCATGAAACTGCTTAGCAGAGGTAGATCGCCACCCACATGCTGATGCATCAGCTCCTAGATGAGACATTTAGTGGCAGAAAGTAACTTTACACTTGAACAATTTAATGCACTTGTTTTCTGCTACTTCAGTCTTCAACTTCACTACAGCTCAGAGGCTGATACTCTACTTTTTACTCCACTACATGTATTTACCATTTGTTACGTTGCAGGATAACATTGTAGAATATAATCACCAAATAAATATGATGTACTGTTAAAGGTTAAAATAAGACTTTATTGATTTCTACGGGACCAATTAGCTACACTGCAGTATATCGAGCATTTAACACTGACCCCATCTCTAGCAGTTGCAGCATTTAAGTGACGTGTGTAGCATGAATCATCAGTAATTATAACCCACTAATATAAAGCATATTACTCTAAAGGGGCACTCTGCATGATGAGGACTCTTTTGGTAGAAGTATTCTGGTATATTTATGCTGACGTAGTATTCCTACTGAAGTGACATTTTAAATCAGATGTTAACTGCACTACGTAAACCATTTGAACATTTTCCATCGTTTCTGATCCTTAAGTATCTGCTGTACTACAGTGATTCTGAACTTTCTGCCAGCATTATATTACCAATTCATAATATCTTGCTTTTTTTGTTTATTAGAAGAGGCCCCCTCTACTATATTAATGCTGATGGGTTATTATAAAGTGAGCAGGTCAAATGATAATTTAATATTTAAATGAAAGCAAAAAAAGGTGTAAAAATTACAATTAGAGGAATAAAAAACACATTACTGCTTCCCGCCAGTTTGTTAACACTAAATAGAATCAAACAATATTCTTTTTATTTTACACTTAGGTTGCTGCACAGTTTTAACAATCCAGATATAAAACTTTAATTAGTGAAATGTTGATTGTAACTTTATATTGATGAATAAAGATTCTGGCATTGTTGCACTACAGCCCTTTTACAAAAGGTGATTTACCTTAAAATACAAACTGGAGGAGGATTTGTCGCAGCTACAGGCATGTTCATGGTTATAAATTACAACCCAAAATATGTCTTTTAATGGCTTATTACTTCCCCTTCAAATATCCCAGATCTTCAGCTCTTTATGCATTTGGGTTCAAAAACCATAGAAGTATGTCATAAAGTCTTTAGGAACCCATTTGTAATCAAATTATTTCTGATGTGAAATAATAGCACTGCATGCTTATTAAATATTACTGAACAGTTTCATATTTATTCCTTGAAGTCATGCATTTACAGTTAAAGGAAGATGAAACTGCATTACAGCATGCTGTCACTGTTTCTCTGTTGTGCAGTCAGCAGCAATGAAACAAAAGACAAATCAGAATAGAGAGCACTGTCAATATTTTCCTGATGCATCATGTGATTTCCCCATTTCCCCACAGCTCATGAAAGACGGTATCATCAGCTTGATATAATATTAGAAACCGGTCTTGAAAGATAAGGTGTCTGGCTGAAGGTCATCCGTGCCCTCTTGAGTGAATATAAGAGCCCTTTGTGGTTGGGTTAAATGCACCTGACAGGCTGTTGGAGCACAATCACCCATTTTAATTGTCATGTAATGGTTTCATGTAGAGCCAAACTGTCTGCAACACTTCAGTGGTTGGAAACCAGAGCCTGGCCACACAACCACAGATGTGGTTATCTGGATGTCCACTAAAGTAACCAATGAAAAGAGAGAGAAAAATCACCCTGGAGAGAGCTCTGCAGAGACATGGTTAGAGGAAGATGTTTACAGATAAAGCAACAGAGTTATCTGCAGCAATTTGTTAAATTACAGAGCTTATCAAATCCTTTATGGTATCGAATAAAAGCGGAACACATTTGAAAATCTTTGTGTTTTAAGCTTGGAGAAATACTAATTGCTTTAATGCACCTGACAAACTGGCTGCTAAATTACATTTTTGGAAAAAACAGCTACCCAGTCCAGACAAGAAAACCTCAACAGTTATAATGCACGCTCAAAGAATTCAATTTTACAATTTAGCGGAAGCCAAAGATGGCAGGAAACAAGGTAATTCACAAAGCCCCCAACAACAAACTCCTGGCCGTCGTCCGTCTGCTTCATGAGCAGTAATTATGTCTCAAAATGAAAGCCATTTCATATTAAGCTGTGGTCATAATCCAACGTCAAAGGCAGACTCATTATCGACAATCATGGGAATTAGTTACATCATTTCAGCAAACCGAACTAATCATTTCCAGGATACCGCACAAGCAGATAGAGCCATTAGAAAAAAAATTGGAGCTCCTAAATAGAATAATTGACATCTATATCTTCTCTGCTGCTTTGGCTGAAGGGCTTCAGAAATTGCATTAGTTGTCATTGAAAATCTGAACTGAGGGAAAAAGACACCACTTAGACTTTTGCAGGGCTTTGAGCTGCATTCACTGTTCTCATTCTTATATTGCCAAACGCTGCATTAAAAAGGTCTGTGCTTCATCTCACTCTGTCACCAGCGTAACAATCTGCAAAAACGGGAGCAGATAAACTCAGGAATGATGAATTTTTGACAAATGCTAGCCCACTGAAACATCTCGTCATCCTTTATCTTTAAAATGAGTAATATGTGTATGTATTCAACTTAATCTAACGAGTTGGAAATAAACCAGAATTTACTCCCTAGGATACTTTCATTAAAAATAAGAGAAATCTTTAAATGAACCCGAAGATATTTTAAACTTGAATGTGAACCTTTAGTTTTCCTTGTCAGTCAGATGTGGCCAGGTCATCTAGTTTAGTGGTTTTCCCTCCCAATTTCCACTAGTAATAAAGAAGCGTCTAGTTTAGGACACAGACCTCTGATGTCTATCAGCACAGGTCACTTTGTGGGGGCAAGTGGAGCCCTCAGCAAGATGAGTGGATCATCACTTTCCCTCAACACATCATCAGGAGAACAACCTCTCCTGCCCCGACACATTCCCAGCATTTCTCAGGTGTTCTTTCATGCAGGTAGCACATGTGACAAATGTCAGAGTATGAAACGACTTCATGATGTTGGTCAAAATTTGTGTACTTCTTTTTATTCCACTGCCAGTATCAAACACAGTCAATATTAAAAGTCTGACCCAACAACGTCATGGTAAAATGCAAAACCAAAACGACCAAGGAAGAAAAAAAAAAAGAGTCAAAAAGGTACATATAATTCACTTTTAGTCAAGAAAGAACAAGAAGACAATACTTGAAACAATGAAATATTTAACATGAGCCAGAAAAGAGAAGAGACCTTACTTACAAAGAAAAACTGGTGTATTGGAATGGAAAGAAATGAAAGGAAGCAGTATAGTTATGGTACACTGGATGCCAGCAGATAACCCCAATGTGATAAAGGCTTCATATGCAGAAGGAACAATTCCACGCTGCACTTAGGTTGACCTGTAAACCAGAAACGTGAGGAGAGATTCAATCAACTTGAGCAATCAGTGAATGGATGCACAGACAAGCAACATCCCAATCGTAGACTACAGCATATTGAGCCATCCTTGAGTCAATAAATATGGAGAAATTAGTCTGAACAAACATTTTGAAGTAGAAGTGATTAAAAACAACTGCTGCTGCTGCTCTCTAAATTTCGGAAATCTGCTGATTCTTTCAGTGAAAGAGCTGAACACAAGTTTAAGTGCCATAGATTTCATCCTATTCTTTCATTTCACCATTACAGAAACAAACATCTGCTAAAATAACATTTTTCCTTTTTGTTTTTTCTGACAAATCATTTTTGCAAACACTAATCAATTCCTCCCAGAAGTCGATTTGAAGGAAAACAATTTAACCAAAAACGGAAGGAAAACAAACCAGAATTTCTGGTGTATTTAAATGCAAATCCAAGCACTTCCAGTTCGTACTGTTGGAGTTATTAATTTCTTTGCACATACTGTGTACAAACATTCATAATAATTTAGCGAGGGTGTCATTACAGTTGCTTTTTAGACATTTCAGTCAATTCTTTCCTCATTAAGTACAAAAAAGGACTCCTGAGCCCCACTTCCACTCAGTGATTTATCAATGCCACCTGTTGTTCAAACAGCACTCTGTATACACCTGATGCAAAAACAAATTACAGTAAACGTCTTTTAATTAAGATTACAGTTTATTAAAATTGTAATTGACTGTCCAAACTTTGCATCTCTGAATATTATAAACAATTTCTTTTATTTTTATTCTCTTCTCCCAGCTTCTTAAATGTGACAATTTGTTATATTTCTTAGTCTTATGTGATTGTAAACCTAATATCCTAATATCTTTTGGTTTTGGACGGTTGATCAGACAAAACTAGCAATCTGAAGATGCTACTACCAACTCTGAGTACTTGTGATGAGAGCTTTACACAAATATTTGACATTTTATAGAATAATCATTATTAACCAACAGATACCCTGACTGAGATATACGGAGAATCACTAAATTAACAACTGCATTTCAATTTGCAGTGCAGACAATATATTTTTGGCCAATTACACATTTTTTGTTTTCTGGGCTTCGCAATTTACATCAAAGGCTACATTAAACAACATGAAAACCTTCAGCTTTAAATGGCAAATAAATTTCGGTTGGCAGTTTGTTCATAGAGCTCACATGTAGCTCAGAGGTGCTACTTTGACAGAGGTGAAGATATCTGTATATATGAACAGTGAAGAGATGACCATGGAAATAATGAGAGGTAATATTGAAGCTAAAAAAGGAAAATCTACCACAGATATACAGTGTAACGTTGGTTTGCCAAAGATAACAGTTGGGCATGTTGTAAAAGAACAACAGGTTTGCAAAGGACACATAGAAAATATCAAACATCCTGCGAGTGGAGTGCTGTGGGTGACCAAAAACCCTTTGCACAGTGAAGAAAAAACCTTAATGACTACACAGGAATACGTCAGGAATGCCCCTCAGCCTGTAGGGTACATGTTTCATTTTCACATAAATACTTGATCATAACCTAAAAGAATTTACCACAAAACGCAACCCCAATACCCTCAAACAACAAAAGGTCTGGTGGCTAACCAGTAGAACAGTGGAGCAAAGTAAGAAAGAGAAAGCACTGGGATAAAAAGGAAGGGCGCATGACCCAAAGAATTTCACCTCATCTGTCATACATGATGGTAGTTGGTGGGCTATGCTGAGGTTTAGGAATGCATGTCTGCCGACAGAAATGGCAAACTGCCATTTATTGATGAGTTTGCTGCTGATGGAGTCAATAAGATGAAAGCTTATATTCAGCCAAATGCAAAAATCAGTCAACTGATCTCAATCAGACCGAACTGAAAACCAGCAGAATGTAAAATCCATCATTTTATTTCTGTACTGAAGCACAAAGGCTGAAGAACGAAAAAATGTGTAACTGTCAATTGGAATACAAGCCATTTCAACACCAGCACAAATTGCCTACAAAAAAATACCACCTGGCTATCTTGGTTTCAGCAAAAATCTTAAGTTTCTAGTTTCATAGAGGTAGTATTCATTACAGGCTTACTGTAGTGAATTGCATTACATTCTACAGCAGGTTTCTATTTGTCTGGTCAGTGACACAGCCAGAGATACACAAACTGGAGGGCGGATTTTCAAGTTCTCATCTGTCTATCTTTCAGCTGTCGGATATTGAAAAGTGGATGGACAGAGATACAGATCAGCATATGCTGCAGCTGGACATGCTCCTTGTAAACAGACCTGCTCAAAGATTCAGGAGGTAGCAACCTGCTATACTATGTTAGTGTGCTAGTGTGGGCACCACAGTGTGGGGAGGAGGACTCACTTGGGCTTTGTCTCAGCATCTGTGACTTGGCGGATGAAGATGGCGTCCTCTGGATGACTGATGTCTCCTTTCTCATGCATATAGGAGGAGGCGATTGCAAGCATGGTGCCGTCATTATTGAAGGCCAGTGATGCAATGCTGGTCGGGTAACGGTGGAACTGACACAGACGCTTCTTGTTGAATGGGTCCCAGATGTTCACAAATCCATCTGAGCCACCTGGCAAAAGGAGAGGCTCAAGGTCAACCTCAAAAGTTATGTTGCTGCCAAGATATGGATCTTTATTAGCCGAGTTCCACAAGCAATCTTGGCAGCTCAATGATAAAAGGTCACAGCAAAATGTTAAAAAAAAAAAGGAAACAAATATTTGCTTTTGTCAAGTATGAACTAGCCAATCGTACCTGTGGCAAAGGTGTTATGAACACTGTGAAATGAGATGGCATTGACAGGGTAAACCTGCTCAATTCCATCTTCCTTCAGCCTGTGGCATTTGAAGGCATACTTCTTCTTCTGAACCTCCTGGCTTGGGTCCAGGTACTCCACAGCTACACGTCCCTCGATTGAACTCAAAACGTAGCCCTGAAGCCAAGACAGAAAATATGAGGTTACCATCTAACTTCCACACATGAAGAATCTGTATCGGTAACGTGATGCTTAATTAAGAGCTAATTATTAATTCTGAGTACATTTTATCTGACTCTAACTTAAATTTTACCTGCTTGTTGGGGAAGGCTCTAATGCAGCGAGTTTGATACTTGAGACTGGATTCTCTCCTTTGCTGTACATAGCCCATGTTCCTCAAATCCCACACCAGGACTCGTCTTCCAGCTGTGCCAACGATCAGCCTATCTCCAGCCACAGAGAGGGTATACACCTTTCACAGACACAATAAGTATGAGACCAGAGAAAGACATACCACTAGCAACGCTCAGAGTATTTGATATATACACACACAACATTATACAAACACGTGACAAACTAACAATGAAATAACATCCTCTTTATCGAGGTAGAATACTACATTTACAAAGTTTCTCTTTTCTTATACATTTAATTTAAATAGATAGCTTTCTGGCAAGCATCTATAAAGCGACCGTATTATGTAGCAGTGGTAGGTACAAAAGTGAAATTACAACATAATGTACATTTCTGTTCTCAACTAAGGTCCTACTAGTGTATTCTTTAAAATGACTGTTGAACATTCCCAAAAAATGTCATGTCATTGTGACTTAAATTATCATCTCCAAAGAGGTTTAGATATGAAACCTTCAACAAAAACATGCAGAGAAACTAGCAGGCGGTTGGCTGTTTCTATGTTCCTGCAAAAAAAAAAAAAAAAAGTCAACAATACAATCCTGCACATTTGTGATACCTGTTATACTCAGGTACACACTACTTGTAGGATTTAGGTGACTCCGACATGTCAAAATAATTTTTATCATTTAAGACACAATTTGACATTCATCAACATTGTTATGCACCAGTGTGACTCTGCTGCTCTACCTTTTCAGGCTGAGTAAAGGTGCCAGCGTTGCAGGGTGTCCGTGGGTCCCACAGCCGAACCGATCTGTCCCAGCTACCCGTTACCATGACGTTAACTTCTGGGCAGTACTCCACACAACGAATGGGGGCATCGTGAGTTCCAACTATTGTATCTGTTTAGGAAGAATATTACACAATAGAAAGTAAATAAACAAAATCAACACTTTCAAATTGCAGTTATAAAGCTTTGTGATAGATTTAAGCGATTTCATCCGTTTCTCAGAGGCTTGTGACATACCTTGGTCTGTGTTTAAATCATGAGTTTTCAGTTGTGCATCTAAACCTCCACTCCAAGAATGTGCTGGGTCCTGCAAATAAAAGGTGACATTATCTGTATGTACCACAACTCCAGGCTATGACATAACAATTGGGAACCTAAAGAAAAAAATCTGTGACCTACATAAAAAGCACAGTCAAGAACTGGAGCTGTGTGCTGGTACTTCATCCGCATAGTGTTTCCTACGACATCGTAGAGACGCACGGTGCAGTCCCAGGAGGAAACCAGGAGGAACTGGGCTGTGCTGGGGCTGAACTTGACAGCAGAGATGCCATCCTCTGGTCCCTGGTTCAGCTTGTACTCATTTGAGCCAGTCATCTGCAGAAGACGAAAAAATGCCCATTAATCCTAACCTGAAATTAAGTGATTCTCCAAGATCCTTTGAGGGAAACCTAACTGACGCATATTAACCACATATAATAAATAGCATTCAAGATAGAGCATAAACAATAACAGTTGAGGATGGAACACTACACTACCACATAATTCTATTCCATTACAAACTACAGCTTTTAAAAAATGTTGGAGACTTGACATGGAACAACTCTTGCACTGTCTAAACATTTACTTCACCATTTCTATCTCTAAAGATGCTTCACAGATATCAAATTCACTGCATGGACTTTGTCTGGAACTGCCTTACATTATCCATATAGATACCCGAAGCAGAAGAAAAGAAGCCAAAGCACTCACTTAAAAAATAAACAGTGTTATACTCAAGGCGAGTAAAGATTTTTGACTAATACATATAACTGACGGCCTACTTTGACATTTACAAGTTAGACTGACAACAAAACATTCACAATTGTGATTTGAAACCCAAACGTTGACTGTTGTGAACAACAGGCTTTTGTGGTGACCGTAAAGAGTAAAAAAAAATACGTTCCACAACTTTTCTCATAATATTTGATAATGTAACAGAGCTGAATAACAAAACAGTTATTAGTAAATCTTTATCGATTCACGGAATGATATGAGTTAGCTACCAATACAGCTGGAAATGTATTGAGTCAGGCAAATGAGTTATGACATGTGAGTCTTCTTTTATGTTTGGAAAAGCATCTAATCATTTCCATCTTAGAGAAACTCACTGGGAGTAAACCACTAGCTTGTTGTTAATTTAGCCTAGTGACAGACAGGGGCTACATATTTAGCTAACAAGCCCACTTAGCTACTTAGCCTGCTACAATTTATGTTAAATAACGCGTTTTGTCCTGTTGCGAAAGCTCATGTAACAATTACTTTACTTTTGTAGATTCACGATTGCATTAGTTCACATTTTACACCGTGTACACGCTTTTCCGTTAAATCCAGCAATTACACCAAGCCCACTTCTACTGCCACCGGTGTGTGTGCTAACGCTAGCTCGGCACAGTAAAGATAGCGGATACAAGCCGTAACATGAGACGTTTCACTCGACTTACCGCTTCAGTTTGGTGTCGTTGGGACGCAAACGATTCTCTTATAAAACGAGACCAAATATAATGCCTTGGTTTACTATAAAGTATACAACATATAACGTAGAAAATACTCGAAAGCCAGGTGGCTGCGTGAAGCTAGCTCCCTTGTAAGCGCTGCCGATGCTCCGCCGGATGCTGATTGGCTAAAGCGAAAATTCAAGTTCGCGCCTGCGACTTCATTGGTTGAGTTTACCTCAAGGTTACTTCCGTTGTCTGTACACAGATCACATGACACAGGTCTGCTCTCCGTCACTCTACGGGCAATGATTGCATGCAGCGTTTTTTTTTTACTGAATGTGAGTAATCATATGTGTTTCATTAAGGACATATGTAATGCAGGTATAATAAAAGCACTGTAGTATACAATAAATATGCACAGAATGCAAAATAAAAGCAATAATGGCGTATTGTACGTTTTTGGGCAACCAGTTGATTGCTAGAATAGGAATATCAAAGGATTTTTCATCAAGTTAACTGTCTGAGTTAGTACTATTTCCACAAGCTTGTTTAAAGGAGATTTATGTCATTCTGTGAAGTGGACCACTTTATTTTATATAGCTTCCCTTTACATCCAAAAGACACACAGTCTCTTATAGCCTGAGCCAACAGGTCAAATGTAGCCTGGTCTATTTTAGTCCTTTTCTCAAACGCAAGCCATAAAGAATAATTATTCAACTCTCTAAACCCAATATTAATATGGTTAAATTTATGAAAAATTAACAAGACTGGCTCCTAGGGTAATTAATCATTCAGAATTGCCTTGTAATTGTGGTCATCTAATTCTACCATTTGTGTGAGACAATCTATTGTTTTTTATTTTTAGAATATTTACATTGTTTTCTGCATAATTAGAGCATTGGGTATTTAATAAGAGCCTATAAGATCAAAATGTAAAAAAAAAAAAAAAAAAAAAACAGTTCGTAAATATTGCTGAAATTAAACTGTACCCTTTTTGTCCAAGTCATCAGTCTATGAAGGATGGCCATGAGTAACTCAGGATCTAATTCTGATCCCTGTTTTATTATCTGGATGATGGCAGACCCACAATGGGACTTAATGCCTTGTTTAAAATATTAAAGATAATTTCATCCTCACAAATGTTTCAAAATCTACAACATGACTTAAATAACCCATTGGTTTTGCATGTACATCACAATTATATTAAGGATAAATACATTTCTTTTTGGAACAAATCTTTACTGAGTGTAAGACCAGAGAATATACAGAATTTCAATAACAATATCAGAAGAAAACCAGACACAAAAACAGAGGCTATTTTTTGGCTCTTTCATGGCTTTAAAATAACTGCCAAACACTGCGTCATAATAAAAACTGTTGCCTGTATTACCTGCAGTTTTCAGGATAATTCTTTTAAGGATCACATGATTGTCCTCACTGTTACAAAGAGAAAAAGGATATTTTGTTGTCTTTCAGACTGAGCTATAGGTGACAAAGGCTGGTAACCTATTGTGAAGCCAACGGTATTGCACAAAAATATCAAAATATTAAATTCCACATTTTTAGCTACAAGCACTGACACAAGTCTCTGTAAAATACATATAGACAGCAAACCCTGTTCAAAACAAGCCTCCTTTACCCCCCAACTGAATACAATAAATATATGCACCCATTTTTTTAAGATTCACCAATAACAATAATAATATTAATAATAATAACAGTAATTTTGGTTTGTTCCTCTCTTCCTATAGAAGCTGTAAATGGGACTCTGCTCAAGGACATTTCAGCAGAATAAAAAATGGTTACATATAATAATAATAATAATAATAATAATAATAATAATAATAATAATAATAATAATAATAATAATAATAATAATAATAATAATAATAATAATGTGACCTAACATTGTGAAGCTACAAAATATACAAAATTTTATTTTTTCAATGAATCACTCTTATTTAGCTAAAAACATATGTACAGCGCGTTTTGTCACCATCAGTGTTAAACAGGCCTCAGCAGTGGGACTGGGTGGGAATAGTACATGTGGTGGGGAAACGCCAGCAGGGACTGGCTGCCCGGTGAGTTTGTTGCGGGGCCCCCGTTGCTCTCCGAGGCTCCGTTTTCGTGGTAAAGTATCGGAACCCGCACAATCCTCTGCGCCGCCGCATGGCTCAGGTTGGCCGCCTCCAGCTCCGCGGCCAGCTGCCTTTTCCACTTATTCCTTCGGTTCTGAAACCAGATTTTCACCTGCGTCTCGGTCAGGTGCAGGGACGCGGCCAGGCCTGCCCTCTCCGAGCTGCTCAGGTAGCGCTTGATGTCGAAAGTGGACTCCAGCTGGAAGACCTGACTCCTGGAAAACACCGTGCGCGTCTTCTTCTTTCGACAGGTCTTCTTGTCGGAGTCCATCTCGTCCGTTTTTCTCTTCCAGTCGTCCTCTTGGTCTATTTCTTTCTTTGGCTCTTCCGCGTCACTCTCATCCAGCGCGATGTCGTCGTCGGCGCTTTCCTCTTTGGCATCTTGGTCACTTTTTTGGAGATCCGGGGAGCGCCTGTCCGGTGCCGGGGATGATTCCCTCACGTTGACCTTTTCAGAACCTGCAGAAAAAAAATATTTCACAACAATAACATTCTGTGTTTTAATTCATTGAATGGTGGAGTCACAATTATGTATTTTAATTCGTTCTGGATATTCAGTTTATTGATGGAGGATGCGTTTTAATTGAGTTAAAATTTTTATATTTAATTAATTTAAGGTTTTGAATTAAAACACGTACTTTCATTGTGATACTAAATATACCAAAAGGCCCATTTTTTTGCTCTAAAATCAATTCATTTGTTTCCAGGCCAGAACTCAATGATTCTCTTGTGTAAAATTTGAACAATAATTTACCTCCAGTCCTAAAATGCGTCCCAATCGTGTATGGGTACCACCAGGTAGACGCTCTCTCCAAATACTGCGCCGATAGTCCAATTCTCTGAGTGGGAAACTCAAGTCGAGGGAAAGACAAGTCACCGAACCGAGAGAAGAAGCTGCCTTCAAAAACGCCCTTGGACGAGCCGAGTAGGGTCTTCGGCTTCGTGGGTTTGTCTTCAATATTCAGCAGGTTCTTTATGGAGAACGGTGAGTCTTTTGCGGGTTGGCGAGTCTCTTGCGTATCAGAGTCTGCCATCACCGTTTACTGCCCGATATGGATCACCATCAAAATTTATCAAAGTGGGAAAAACACCTGAAACAGATTTTCTGGTTTTTAGAATCTGTGTTGAAATAATAAGAAAAAGAGAGAGAGAAATCAGAAGAAAAAGCTCGATTCTGCGTCCAGCTCTTCCTGGCGATGATCAGTGAGCGCGCTGGGATCACTGCGTCAAACTTGCGCCGGATTGTAATGATGAAATAAAAATGCCATCCGAGTTAAAACACGCTCGGTCTCTGCTATTGGGCAGGTACAATAGCAAATGGGATTTGAGATGAAACCGCGAGGGGCTGTGACGAGAATAGACTCCAGAGAAAAAAGGCCGCGCAAGCGTTTTGGCTCCGGGCGCAGCAGTGCGCACCCACTTATCATCCAATTAGATTAAAGAGGAAAATGTCTCGGGGTTTTTGGGGAGGGCGTGCACGGGCCCCAATCACCTGTCAGTAAATTGAATAAATGGTCCAGAGATAATCACACCTAAACGTGGAGCATAAGCACATTGGCCTTATTACGAGAATTACGCATACATTTTACGCACGAATGTAAGCCTCTAGAAGCATGTGTGCAATAACAAAAATGAGGATATTTGACTTAAAAGTAATATAACCCTTAAAGTACGAAAAAGATATACAAATGGTGGAACATTTATTGATTCATTCTATTCTGTAATCTGCTAAAATGTTGGGGTGGAACCTTCCATTCATCTGTTGCGTTTTAAATATCCCCTGTTCCACCTGTGCTCAACAGAAAAGCAATATCCACTGTGCATTTCACCTGCACCGGAGCTCATTGACTTCAGTGTAATTTTATTAGTCAGGAAGTGCCGCAGGCAAACATCAAATTGAATGCTTACCATCGTGATAAAGTCTTTTCACATCAGCTTTGTATAAAAGCCTGCAAACCACAGGGGCAGCAGGTGATCTAATGCATGAGGATGACAATAGTCTTGTTTCTGGCACTTGTAACTGTTCTGCTGGTGCTTGGATTAAGCAAATTATGTTTGTATTCTTTGTGAAACAGCCATGTAATCAAGTGTGATCATATTAGACGAAAATTAGCAGAAAATAAAAGCAAAATAAAGAGGAAGAAGATGATACTTAGCTTGAATCCAAGAGCTGGTCTCTGAAATGAGCTTTGCATTTTGATATAAAACATGTCACTAAGAAGATCCTAAAACACACAAAAATGTATACCTGCCACTCTGGGATGGCTAAAGACCTCAACATTTTTGCCCACATTATTTGGATATATTTGCTTATAAGGGAGTCTAAAAATTAACAACACAAAAATCAAAATGTGGGATGCATTTAAGGTTCATCATATCAACCAAACTTGAAGCAGATGCAGAGAACTAATCAAACAAATTGCATTTGCTCAACCTACAAATATGCAGCCTGTCCTTTCAGCTCATGGAGCGCTCTTCAGCTCTAAAGGACAACACTGTGTTTTGTGAAAAGCTACTTGAATCTTTACATAATTAGAGGTCTCATAACTGTGTTAAAGATGGGGGCGGAGAAAGTGGCTAGCTGAGCTGCATTTGCCAAGGCAAAGTGAAAAGCAGATAGCGGTGGTGTTTCATCAGATTATGTTCATTAACTAGGGGCCTCCACAAGTCAGGATGGATCAGAGGGGAAAATAAAGTACACTCGATCGCTGATGCAAACTCGGGCCTGAGTTTCCCTTTTGTCGTTTAAGTGATTTTGGGAATATCTTGGCAATCATCAGACTGATCATATTAATAACATTTTGTTCTACATCTGTTCAACTTGTCACTTCACTCAGGTATTAAAGCACCAACATTATCCTCAGCTATCAGATTCAGGGGAAGATTTAAAGTATAGGGATATATAGATAATTACATCCCACACTACAGGCAGCCTAACATATCAGACTAAAAATTCTATCAGTGAAGAACCACAACTATAAACAACACATTATATTTTGCTCCATGGAAATTTTGGTGGAGGTTTCTTTGACAGGGTTTGGTCAGGAATGTTCCAATTATCCTGAATTTTCATGAGGATGAGCAACATTTCAGCTAATTTCACTCAGAAAAATCAGAATACACTCAAAATCTGATGTATTAATAGGTGAAATTAAAACAATTAAGTAAACATTAAGTAAAATCTGATATCACAGATTACTATAGTAACAGAAAACAGAACATCACACATTATTATATCCAGCAAACAGTGTGATCAATATTTCTATTGGTTCTTCATTTTTAGTTATTTTCTCTCTCTTTCTGAACTGAAATATAGTTTAATCAATGTAATAAATAAAAGTCTTGTTATTTTAAGCTTATGAAAAACACTGCCCATCTCTGGGACTGTATCCTCTCTTGCATATTTTACATTTCTTTATTTCTTTTTAACAGTAATTCTCTGTAAGGGGTCATGGGTATAACTTTTATGGGTCTGTATACTTGAACACAGCCTGTCTGTTGTTTTAAACAATAGACTTTATTTTACACAGCACACGTAACTCATTGAAATTTAATCAGTCTAACCTACAAAATGATCAGCGAGTCAATTATGCAAGGCAGGCTCTTTTCATTTGAAGCACCAGCATAATTAAATTGATATAAAATATCATTAGAGGTGACAGGCTGTTAAAAGACATGGTAATTGACTGGCCTTTCAGTGTGAAGCTGCAGCAAACTCAAGAGTGCTGCTGTCACTCAGGAAAATGCTGCCATCTAGTGAGAGATCCTGGTGTTGACCTGAAATCGCATGAAACAAAGACTGACACGACAGTATATTTCACATTTAATACTGACAGTTATTGAATGATGATTCTTTACAGATATTTCATGATGTGCAATCACTCACTGTACAATATTTGTGGTGTGAACTCTTACATTCCACCTGTTATTTAGAGCATCCTGCAAAGACAATGCATTTTAAAATTACTGATATCAGTAATAGAAGGCACTAAAAATCCCCAATCAATATCTTTCAAATATCCTCCCTCATATTGCAACATATGGATTGGACATGTTACATAGTTCATCACCACGTCTCAATAAGAAGACGACAAAAAAGGGAAAGAGGTGGTAAAGATCTACAAATGACAAAAACCACCTTATTTCTTGCTTTTCACACAAGTGATGGAAAGAAAATGGAATTTAAAAGAAAAATAAATCTATATAATTACACCAGAGCAACTTTAACCCAAAAGCCAGGGAAATGCAACTACAACATCAGTAACAGGAACTACTTAACAAGAACACAAGTTCCTACAAAACTCTAGTAACATGCAGCAACATGATGCTGCTGGATTAATTCCACTGAAGTCTTTCGAGGGAAAAAATATGGAGTGAAACAAAGCAAAGTGCAGCGTATCATTCTGTGATTAGATGGTTTCAGTAGTCATACTCCTTATCAATGAACTTGGCCATAGTGGAAAGCTGGACATTTGTTGTGCCCTCATAAATGGTGCCTGCAGAAGGAGACAAAACAAAGCATTAGAATGAATTCCTGCTGTACAAAACAATGTCCATTTGTCAAATTCTCCTGCACAGTACATGAATCTGAAGCTTTCACTAGCAGCAGACAAGGGGCTTTATTATGCAGCTCAGTCTGCTGCTGCTCCACCTGGAGAACCAGGGAGCCAAAATGGTGGTGATGAAAGGAAAAGGGACATTTTGCCCTGGCAGCTTCCTTGGCTGTGTGCTGGTATAATGGCACTCTGAGGGGTCGGACAGGGGAATTCCTGCAGAGTCCGATTACAGCCACCGCTATCAGGCCCTCTCTCCGCCCCACTCTGGTCCAATCACAAACACTGACACCTGACCTTCCTGCAGCCTTCCTGAGTTGTGTCCTTCCCACAGTGCAGCTTCAGTTACATAAACTACATCTTATCTAAACAACAATCTCACAAACAATGTCAAGTCAGTGTTTGTGGAGTGGTTCCGAGTCGTGGCACATATGTAAAGTCAGACTTACCAATTTTACAGTCTCTGTAGTATTTCTCTATAGGATAGTCTTTGGTGAAGCCAACTCCTCCCATCCATTCGATGCATTTAGATGTAGTTAGAGTTGCAACCTAGATAGACAGATGGACAGATAGATATTTTATTAATTCCCTTGGGGAAATTTAAGGTATCCAGTAGCACACACGTATTACATTCATGAAAGATAAGGAAATCAGCGTACAAAAGAGTGTTCAATAAACATACAAATTGTGCTAGTTGAAGAAATAATGTGCAAAACTGCTCATATTTACAATTGAAAAAAAAAACAAAAAAGGCCTAATACAGTGTAAAAATACAATCTGATGAAGATAAAACAAGAGACAATATAATAATCTACATTGCTGAAACTGAAAATAGTTTTCAGACAAGGATTAATGGCCAAGATTGCAGCACCACACAGCACAGATAACATAGAAATAACATAGCACAGGTAAATAAATGAATATGAAGAGAGTAGTAAATGTTCAACAGCAAAGTATGGATCAGAGGAAAATGCAAAACTGATAAAACAGCTAAGTTCTACTACAAGGAAAATGTATAATCATTAAATATATAACCTTGATGTTCACTCTATAAACCATGAAACTATACACAAGATGACAAAATAAAGTAAAAGAAACTGAACCCTCTGTGTCACATTTTCTGGCATGTTTTGGGTCCACTTGTCGGCTTAAAGGAAAGCTTCACTGCAAATCAATACAAAGTTCCTCTGATTGATCACCTTTATCCTGTGAGGAGAAATTTCTATCTTGATGGCGCCTAACATACAAATGACTGGACTATGCAGCAGTTGTCGGCATTTCTACTGAGCTTGAAGGATCCAGTTTTACTCGCTGTGCAACTGCAACCTGAAATAACCTGCAGAACAATCTAAAGCTTGACTCATTTATACCCTTAGGACAATTTAGGTTTTTAATTTAACCTTCCATTTAGCTTCCAGCTGTTCTTGTTTTAGTGGATTCATTGGTTCTTAAATTTTAAATGTGGTAATTAGCGTTTTTATTATTATATCAACCTTGCCCTTTAAAGTTTTATTGTTATTCAAGTTCCTTCTTTGTGTGCCTACATCTGTTACTTTCTTACTCGACTACATTGCAAATGAGGAGTTCATACCTCATTGTAATATGAATTTGAATAAAGGTTGAACGAATGATCTTTTCCAGGATTGTGATGCGCCAATCCATGAGATACGAGGGGTAATCTAGTGGCTCAGTGAGTATTAAAATGATGCAAACCATATGGTATGGCATTCACAGTCAGCAGATGTTAACCCAGTTGAACATTTAAGGGATTTCTTGGATCAAAATGTTCGACAGTGCTCTCCTCCATCATCATTAAAACACAAAATGAGGTGAGAGGAGTGTTCTAAAACCTTCCAGTTAAGTTTCAGAGACTTGGAGAATCACTGCCAAGGTGCACTCAGGCTGTTCTGGTGGCAACAAACTGATGCATCTCCTTACTAGAAGACTTTATGCTGGTTTTTCCTTTAATTTGACACCTCACCTGTACATTAACAGGTCCACAAATATCCTTGTATTAAATCACAGTCCATGAGTCCAGAAGCTCACCTCTGAAGTGAAGTATTTAGCCATGCAGGCCTCCTTAATGAAAGGTCTCCCAGCTTCCTTGAGACGAGCAGCGTTGTACGTCAGCAGTCGGGCGGCTTCAATCTGTGTTGCTACGTGAGCTATTTGGTGCTGCATGCCCTGGAATACAGAGTACCATAACAACATAAGAGCCCACTGAACAATGCACAGCTTCCAGAATAATGTGAACAATCACCAAGGTGTTATGTAGAAGAACAGAGTCTATTATGGATCTTAACCTGGAAGTCAAAGATACGTTTTCCGAACTGCACCCTCTGTCTGGTGTAAGGAACAGTGTGATCAAAGCAACCCTGTGCAAGTCCAACCATCTGAAACACACAGAGATAACACGTGCTACATTGCCATTTTACTCTTTAAAATTTATGATGGCACATGCTTAGCTTGTTTAAAGAACATAATTTAAACAAAAATGTCTCATAGTTTACCTGCGCTGCAATTCCAATCCTGCCCTCATTCAACATTCCAATAGCATACTTGTACCCGTGGCCGACCTTTCCTAAAATATTCTTCTCCGGTACCTACAAGAGAGCAGAAAGTTAGTAGAAATCACAGTCTGTACTTTGCCTGACATCAGACAACACAATGTGTTTGCATGCACCTTGACATTGTCAAAGTTGAGCGGGCAGGTAGAGGACGCACGCAGGCCAAGCTTGTTCTCCTTCTTGCAAATCTCGAGCCCTTCAGTGTCCCGGTCCACAATGAAGCAGGTAATTCCTCTGTATCCCTGCCAATCAGAGGATAGTTTGTGTTTGCTTTAGTGCATCACAGAGGTACACATTTCAGTAACAAACAGTATCACCACAAACTACAAGAGAGTGGACAATACACGGTAAAATGCACAGCAGTACAATGCCACCCAATTCAATACAACATCCCCAGAATATATGATAAAACTGATTTGCTTATAAACTTCAGCTTTAGCTGAAACTGAGTGACATAGATCTTGATTTCAGCCTACCATTTTTAAATTTAGAATTTATATTGCTGTTGTTTTGGATTGTTCTAATGTTCACCAACTGAGCTTTATTTGAGAAAACCAAGTTTCCTCATTGAAAATACATTGTGCTTTAGTCAAAAAAATTTAAATCAAGTCAATGTGTCATCACATTATAAACTTTAAAAAATGTATCATATTTTATCATATCAGCCTTAAAGAGACACAACTGGCAGACTCTAGAGAACATAATGAGAATAGAAGCATAAGCAGTGACTCACAGCAGACGGATCCACATTGGCCATCACCAGGAAAACACCTGCATGCTCTGCGTTACTGATCCACATCTTGGATCCATTGATTATGTAATAGTCCTTGTGTTTTTCAGCTCGTGTTTTCAGAGCAAAAGCGTCACTCCCCGACTCTGCTTCAGAGAGGCAGAAGCTTCCAACCTGTCACAGGTATATGAGGAGATGGAAGATGGCATTACAGCAAACGCAGTGCAATGAGAAAAACACCACAATACTGGACACTGGAGAGTCCACTGTTAAGCTACAATGTGAAATGGCTCACCATGTCAGTTGACAGCCGGCTGAGGTACTGTTCTTTCTGAGCTGGGGTACCAAGCTGGACAAACAGTGTGTTGATGAGTGTGTTCTGGATGTCACAGAGCACAGCCACAGACGGATCCACCTTCGCCAGCTCTTCAATGACCAGGATGGAGGAGAAGAATGTGGAGCCAGTGCCACCATATTCTGGATCAATTTCAATGCCCATGAGCTACAATAATAATAATAATAATAATAATAATAATAATAATAAAAGAAAAGAAAATTAGTCATAGGATTAAACTAGAAAACTCACAGTGATTTAATTGTAATGACACATCTGTTGAATCACTATTAAATGAATTACATACACCCTGTTCAAAGAGGGATTTGATCACTTCCTCATCCATCTCAGAATTTTCATCCATCTTTGACACAAATGGAGCGATGCGCTCTTGCGCATATTTTTTCACTGTCAAACAACAAGACAGATGTTTAGTGCTTTAGGAATTTGTGTCACCAGCCGTCTGCAGCAACGTGAAAACAGTTCTGCTCACCTGCTTCCCTCATCATGCTTTCTTCCTCTGAGTAAGTCTGAAGGGGAGGGAAGGAGGAGGCAGCTGCGTGGTCTGAAGCCACATCTGGGGCAGCTCTGCTGGAACTGCACCTCCATGCAGCCTGGCAAGTCCCCCATGGTCGAGAGATTTGTCTGAAAGACTGAAAACAAACAACAATAAAAACATTAAATACTTCCGTTTTTGGGTAGTTACACATTCTCACTGAGTGCTAGGCAGTTATGTCTAACGCTGCTGTTGTCAGTTAATCAATTAAACGATTAATTTAGTAACAAACCTGCTGTGTGACCAAACGAGGTAGCTTGTGCCCTAACAAACATTAGCATGTTAGCTAATCACGTCATATCAACAAGAGCTTGCCAGGTTACGTAATTCAAGGGTAAATGACTGATACAGTGGAAAATGCATTGAAATTAGCGTAAAAACCTCCAACACTAGTAAACTACATGAACAATCGCATAACATCCAGCCTCACCTTTGAGAAAATCCTCACCAACGGAGCAGCCATGGTTTGTTACGAAACGTTTAAATGCGTGTCTCCAGCAGAGGGCTAATGCTACCTTTCATAACCTTACGTAAAAGTCAACACCTACATTTTCCGGGGTGTAATATTGGCACGTTTATCGTAAAGATGTGATTTTCCTATTCTTATTTATGGAATGCGCAAGAGACGAAATTGGGAAGTCTTGCCAAGCTGCAAACAGAGAAAAGTTGTACAACGTCTTTGAAAAGCGTCCTTAACTTTTTCTGCATGACAGTGAAATAGTAATTTCTCCGATGGTCACTGAAGCCAACAGTTGCGTTTGGGTGAAAACTAAACACAGACGTACCAGTAAACAACGGAAGCAATCACAGGTTCCCTGAGTAACGATTGTAGCTGATTAATTATCTCTCTTCTGTTTGATTAACAGTAATGTTGTTTAGACAAAGAAAGGTAAGATGTTAAACTATGCTAAATATGAGTGTTAAAACTATTTTCAAAATCCGTAAAGGCTAAGATAGCTAGGTGACGTTAGCGCCGCTGCTAATAGCTTTAAGCTAGCTATTAAGGTATTTTATATACAGATTAGTGTGCTACCGCTAGCTACAACAGCTCACCAGCTGTTAGATATCAAAACAGTCGTCTCACTAATAAAATTTTTATTTTTTTAGGTTCAATAGAGAAGAGGGAACATGGAAGAGATAAAGACGGAACCTGTGGATTTTGTGAAGGAATTTCAAGAATACCTGACGCAGCAAACCCAGCATGTCAACATGATCTCAGGCTCTGTTTGTGGAGAGAAAGAGGCAGCGGAGGCGTTTCAAGCCGGTGGGGAGGACGCACAATACACAACAAAGGGATACGTTCTGTCTCTGATAAGTAAACGGTCAAACAGTAAAGTCACGCTCCTTGTTTCTTTTTTTCATTATTTTTATTTACAGTTGCCCCGAGGTGTGAGCAAAATGGTCTGGACCCCCCGTCTGTGGAGGTGAGCCTGCCAGTGGAGGACGGGCCGGATGTCCAGATGGATGGCCTGGAGAGGACCTGCGATGGAAAGTACAAGTGCAGCTACTGCAGCTATGCTAACAAAGGCATGGCTCGCTTAATAGAACACATCCGCATCCACACAGGTCAGTGTTATCTCTGCATTTTAAACACTGTAGGCATAGTGCTGACAAACTGATAAAGCAGTGGCTCGGGGGGTTATCAAGGAAGGTGTAGCAATAATGAGTTAGTTGTTCTCTGGAAATAGTCCAAATTGCTACACTATATTGTACTGTATATGTCTGTTACATTTCATTTTTTTCACAAAAGGCATAGACAGCACTGGCTGAAGTGTATTCACTTTGTTTTTTATAATGCCTTCTGTAGTACACATACTAGATTGTACCCCCTTCCTTACCCTCTGTTTACTTCATCACAGTAAAGTATGCTTAGTAATATCAGTTTTATAACTACTATTTTTTCCCTCACCCAGGAGAAAAGCCTCATCGCTGCCAGCTGTGCCCATTTGCTTCTGCATACGAGCGCCACTTGGAAGCCCACATGCGCTCACACACTGGAGAGAAGCCGTACAAGTGTGACCTCTGCGCCTTTCGATGTAGCGACCGCAGCAACCTATCGCACCACCGCCGGCGGCGACACAAGCTTCTGCCCACCAGGGTCGTCCGCTCTCCTTTCTCCAACAAAAGGATGTTGAGCGCTTTGCAGAAGAGGACAGGCTCGCTGGGCTTCAGCCGGCGACTCCTCATTAATTTCAACCCTCCCTCCATGGTATTGCCAAAATCGGATTATCTGAGTGACTTGTCTCACAAGATCCACCATTTGAACAGCAGTGAGTTTAAAAACCTTCCCAAGATGGATGACAGTGAAAGTCGCAACAGGAGTGGTAATGGTTTGACTTTTAAAAACCCACTAGACCAGCTGTCTACACTTGCCGGCCAGTTGACCGACCTTCACCCTGAGACTCAGACTCCTGTTTCCCCAGACAGGGAGTCTTTCAAAGATGAGAAGCCCATTCTCATTCAGCATGTTTCTAGTGAACAGGTTGCAGTGTGTACTAATGGAGTGCAGACATCACCACCTAAAAAGGAATCTCCTGGCTCAGGCCAGGGGAGCTGCAGTCCTGTTCCTGGCCTCGGCTTTGAGAACAACATGAACATTCTTGCTGCTAGTGTTAGCAACAGCCAGCCCAGCACGCCCAACCCTACCCTGACTGTGCCCGACCAACAGCTTTTGCATAAATGCCAGCATTGTGATATTCACTTTTCTGACAATATCCTCTACACTATTCACATGGGCTGCCATGGCTATGAACATCCATTCCAGTGCAACATCTGTGGTCATATGTGCATAGACAAATATGATTTTTCATGCCATTTTGCCCGTGGCCAACATAAAAAGTGATTCTGTGCAGCATAGATGCATCGTGTTTTCAATATATTGTTTATACAGTATAGAAACTAAACATGGTGACAATGTTTTAGGTTTGATATTTTTGCTATGTATAGTTCATTACTTTTTTTACTTTACAGTCAATAAGTACATTATACTGTTGCTTTACTGCATTTCTACGTTGCTGTCAACTGTGAGCTTTTCATATTAGTTGTGAAGGTACAAAACCACTGAAACATCTTGCAACACAGCAGTGTCTGCAGCATTTCACAGTCAGTGTTAGACAATGCTGTCTGACTGCAGTCCTCCTTGGTATAGTGTTTGCACTGCAGTTTTCTGGATTTGCAACGTCTGACGGCGTTCGAGTGAGTCATGGATTCACTCAACCCTTGCAGTAAATCACAAACATATAAATGGCTATATTTAAGTAATTTTCAACACCAAAACAGCATTTAACACCAAACATTACAAGCTTTATCAGCTTTGTAGTAACAACAAAGCTCTTCATCTGTCATTTTGACCACTGTCTGTACAGTACGTTGCTTGTTGGTCTAATTTTACACCAAAGTTTCCATTTTAGTTCAGTCATCTGTGGGATGTTCAGAGACAAAGTTTGTATCCAGACAGACTTCTTACAATCTTGTCTTTTTTTTTTTTTTAAACTTACACCTCATCTTAAAGACTGCATAATGTGTCAGCCAAATGAATCAATCATGTTTAAAGTACATTTCATTATTGTCTTTTAACTCTTATCCCCAATATTTATAATTGTCTTGAGGTACTATACATACCAGTTTGTAGTACATATCAGAATTCACTGTAGCCACCATCTGTTTGTACAGTAGCTGATGTTGAGATACTTTAAAGTTTGGGTGTAACCCCAACACTTTTACGTGTATTGTGAAGTGATGTTCGTAGCTTCTGGTTTGTGTAAATCTTGGTCTAAAGAATTAATCTACCAGATATCTTGTTTGTATGTGATTATCTTATTACACACCGAAAATGGGAATTTGAGAATAATAAATAGCCCTTTACTTTTAAATACCATATTTGCAACAATAATGTAGATGTTTTCAACGAATTTTGAGAATTCTTTATTTATTTTTTGTAAACATTTCTTTCAGGTTTTTACTTCCTAAATAAAATAATTAACTTATAAATGCATTTTGTGTGTTTAGTTTCACAATGGTGTAAAAAAAATATAAAAGTCCCCAAAAAAACATTTAATTACATGCAGAGCATTCAGTTTGATGCAATTTTTCATACGATTTGTTAAAAATCTAGTCATATATGGTCATTTATAATTCTTGACAGGATTTCCTTCTTCTTTTCATCAAAAATGTCCACTGCTTTTTTCACCACACATTCCACGTCGATCTCTTCTTCTTGAGTGAACGGTGCCTCCTGAAGGAACTGTTTCCGCAGGTCATGAAGAAATGTGGCTTTGGATTCATTCAGCTGCGCGGCCAGTGACCTCATGTGTTCAGAGTGGACATGATTTTCTGGAATTAGGACAGCAAAGTGATCATTATGCTTGACTTGAGATGATCATGTCTTCAGTTGAATGTGGATATTTAATATTTATGAAACTCAACACTGACCTCTGGCAGTTTTCATAGCCTCGGAGATGAGGCGTCGACAGGCCTGGTCAGCCTGGTGGACGACACTTGTTGCACATTTCAGACGGTCAGCTTCCTGTATGAAACAAACAATTACCCTCCTCTGTAGCTAGGTGCTTAAATTTCTCTACCATGGGCTGCAGAGTTGAGATGACACACCTTTTGTTCAGTGTTGTCCTCAGCTAGGCTCAGTGGGTTACGTAGTGCGGAGGAGATCAGCTCCATCACCCTCTGGCTGAGGATGAATCACACAGGGAGAGTAGGAGGCAACAAACAAAAACGAGATTTTATGCAGTGAACTTCAGCAATGACTGTTAATAAGTGCTTGTTCTGTTGTCTTACATATCAGATTCGAATAGATCGTCTGTGCTGTTGAGTGAAATGCTGCTCATCTCCCATGAGTTCTTCTGTGGATTTGGAAACACCAAACGCTTCACCATATCCAGTATCACCTCAGTGGGAATGGGTTGAGACCTGCTCTGGTTTCTGCTGATGCAGGACTCCAAACCACACTGTAGATAGACCTGGCAGAAACCCAGCGAATCTGAAACGACAGAGGACAACTTTCAACCACCATTTAAGCAGTATAATGTTGGTTAGTGGGATATTCTGTTGACAAAGAGTTCTTACACTTTCTGGCAAGTTGGCACACTTCATATCTCATGCTTGGATAGTAGAAGTTGTCATCCAGAATAAAGAGAAGTGGTGCCCGGTCAGACTTCGAACCTTCAGGCTGCTGCAGGGCTTGAATGCATTGTTCCCAAGCAACGCTGTTGATCTGAGAGCTGCTTGGTAGCTCTACAAATACTTGAGGGTTCTTCAAGAACTGCTCTAAGCACTGCAACACTGCTTGTCTGTGAGATTTCCATTCAGTGTGCTGGAGAAGAAAAACAGAGTTTCCCAATCAATGAAACATCAAACAACACTGGTATGGTAGAAAAGTTCTGTAAATTTTAGAGTCCGACCGCTATATCACTTGAAAAACATTGTCACAGTTATGTCGCAAAACATGCACCAATATGATTACTTTCTTTTATAGATTAGATTATACAGAAGAAGATATTGATATTAGAAACCAGTTTAGATCCTGAACTGACAGCTCTGATGTGTTTACCATCTCTTGCAGTTGGACACTCTCCTCCACTCTGGTCCGAAAAGCTTCCTCTGGGATCAGGTCATCATACGGGACCACCGTGGCTCTCCATCCGAGCTGTGCGGCGCTGCTGAGGAGGCTGCGGGCCAGAGTGGACTTCCCGGCGGCAGGCAGCCCGCAGAGGACACACAGACAAGCCGGAGCCCGAGCGACACTCCCGGCCTCCTTTGCTGCCATGAGCTACCAGACAGCCTCCTTCAAACTCAGCTCTTGTGCTGTATTTCCATGGATGCAGGTGTGTTGACAGCTGATTTCCGCATTGTGCCGCGTCAGAATCACGTGGGTGAAACACGTGACTTCTTTTCAAAATAGAATCCCACAAAGTGAAGCAACGACAGACTGTATAAGAAAGATACATTTATTTATCTTTAGAAATATTTTTATTACACAGTCTATGGAAGCAACTCAAAAAGCACACATTCTATGCCAAAAAATACCGGGGTTATCATTGTAATAAATAAATAAATAAATAACGCAACTTAATAGTTTGCATAATTTTTTAAATTTTGATTTTTGATTCTACTAAAATTACCTTCACCCAGTAATCTACATTTTTTCCTCTGCAATCTAAATATTTTTAATTGTAGCTTACTTTTTTTTAGATTTGATTTTAATATAGTGACTTTTTAAGAAAACAATTCATTCAACAACAAAATTCCGTCTAATAAAGTTTTTTTTTTTTACTGCAGTTGTGTATTTACATACACTATATGAAAATCTTACAAAAACAACAAATTTGAGTTTAAAGTACACACAATATTAAGTTGATGCAATTCCCACTATTATCATCTCAATCCAACACATCTTGTAACCATATATCTAAGTAAATGGAGAAAATAGGTCCCCTGGATTACTTTCACAGTTTGGGAGCAGTCCCAAACCAGACTACAATGTTTTTTTTGTTTTTCTAAACTAAAAGGATGTAATACAAAGGGGCATTGTTTAACACTGGCTGCAAACCTGGAAGTCAAAATCCCTGAAGGGTTCCAAGAGATAGGGTCTGCATAGTCACCAACTATTCTACAAACGAGAGATAACGTTTGTATAGATTCTCAGTCAACCAGGGCAAGTTAACAGTGAGATCGTCAACAGGACTCTTGTATTTGGAAAAAAAAGAAGAAGCTGAAGCTCTTGGGAATAACATTTGTGATCTTTATTAACTTATTGTAAAACATTTCCAACTTCAACTCGAAAAACCCCAACTATTAAAACAATAAAACCACAATTCGAAGTTATTGAGAGATATTAGGTTGACTTCACATACCAAAAGGGTTCTGAACAATTGGTTTTAGAACAGCCAGGTGTAGGTGGTTTTGTTTTATAAGTAAAACTTTCTTTGGTTTCTTTGGTTACACATCCCAAACAAGCTGCATATTGTCAACGCCCAAGAACATGGAGGTTAAAGTCATTTATCCTTTAGGTGAACAGTGAATGCAAATGGCTAAACTGCCGAAACAGAAGAAACAAGGTGAGAACATTTCCCTTGAGGCACCGCTGAAAAACAAAGCGAAAAGTAAAGCCACTTACTAAAGCATTTTCTTGCATAATGTTTAGATCTGACACCTGCATAGTTTATGCCCTTCATGTACTATTAACACACTCCAAGAATTAAAAAAGGGCAAGAAAAGCATACTTTACAATAAAAATAATAAACTTTGTACAAACTGTATATTTTTTTATTACAATTAACATCCACAGAATCAAAATTCATAAAATATTTAAAATACTTTGAAAAAAAAACCCCATAATAGAACAAGATACAGAAGTGTTTTCCCCTGTATATCTAAAGTGTGATAAACAATGATTTAATAAAACCAACATATTCCATTAAGTATTTTCCAGCCTCATCCACCACCACAATACTACATCCAATCTTACAGAAGGTGCAGGTACCAGGTTACAGTGAATAATCATCACAGCGTTTTAAAATGATCTGTTAATACTGCGTTGAACTGTGGTCAACTCACTCACCATACAACTAAAAATATGCCACAAAGAGAAGTTAATCACACTTGTTTTTGTCTTGGAGGGATTGGTTTGGGCACCCCGGGGCCTTGCGTAGGAGCTGGTGATTGCACAGGGACCTTGTTTGTGTTCCAGTAGTCCAGTTCTCCGTACCTGAAACTGATAGGTTGTGGTTACATTCAGTTAAAACCAGTTACACAAGTTTGCTTGTTTAATTAAAGTTTCAGCTTCTATTTATGTATAAAGGAAATATTTATTGAGTGAAGTTAAAATCGGTTCATACTCAGAACTTGGAGCTGAGGTAGCTGGTGGATTTCCAGGCTAGAATTAAAAGGAAAAACAACTTACAATGAGCCATTCTTTAAAAACATACCTAAACCTTAACATGGACATACTCTATTCATAGATTAAGTTCGTGAATCCATTATTGATGAAAATCTCTACAAACAAACACTGCACTGCTTTCTCTGCAGTGCCAGTTATTAAGAAAAGCATATCTACCCTAACAGGAGGGACCCGTACTGGAGGATGGGTTGTGACGTCTGTTTGAACATTGTGGTTTGGCTGTGCATTTACATTTCGAGCATTTCGTGACCTGGAAAAGACAAAACCAACATAATTTTTTAAAAATAAAAATATGAATCAACCTTTAAAATATCTTTATATGTGTATATATTTTTAACATGAGCCGATGTTTACTTATGGCTTCGTTGTTTTAGGCAGGGCTCCAGGGAATCTCTCCTATAGATGTAGAGCATCGCCAGAATGATGAGAACCAGAACAGGAACCGACAACAGGAAGAAGATCAACAGGCCGTTTCTGAGGGAGTAGTCTGAGGCAAAGAGTATTATGTATGGATATTTAAAAGTGTCATTTGCATTAAGAAGTCAACATGTAGTTGTACTTGTTTACCTACAAATATACCAGGGATTTATTCTAGGAGCTTCGGTAGAAATCAACTGGACTTCTCTTGTCGGTTCTTGAAGACGTTTCACCTCTCATCTCATCGCTGATTCTGGCTGACTGGCAGCTCCACCACCAGGATTACCATTCAACCACTTGGTTTCATAACAGTTCACACCATGAGTCACACGAGTCCTGGGCCGTTAATGGGCATTTAACCATGTAAGCTGGAGTGACTATAAAACTCCCAATCAGCCAGTTAGAACTGAAGAAGCCTCTTGGATGAGAGGTGAAACATCTCCAAGAACCTAAAAGAGAAGTCCAGTTGATTTCTATTGAAGCTCCCGCGATTCCCACAACTTGGATGACTGAGAACCAGCACAGACATTGGTGATTTATTGATTTTTTTAACCATTTCAGAGACATGACAATACAATAGGACAAGCAAAAATACATCAGAACTGGAGAAAGGATGCCAAAAACGATGTCCACTGCACACATGCAGTAGACATGGATAGATTGTCAAGACGATCAAAATTATCTACGACCATTCTCATACAGACTCCACAACACAAGCTACCACAGTCATGCCAAGCAGACAGGATGATTAATATATGAGTAACATGAAGCTCTGATAAAGGACTACTGTAGGCTACATGGTCTTGTATTACGTTACCGTACACATAGGGATGCATGTGAAGAACATCATTTCTAACTGGTAAACGTTTTTCCGATTAGTGCTGATGACTCTGTGAACTGTATACATGGAAATGACTTGATGTGTACTTCAGTTTGAAAATGAAACCAGCAGATTGAATATAAACCTACCTATCTGAACAGGACCACTGTCTATGCTGCCACCTTGCCCCGATCTGTCACAGTTAGGTGGTGCCCACCCATTATCACAGTGGCAGTTGCCTTGGTCATTACATACCTGAAAAAGACATTACAACAAGAAAGTCAGACGTGCCCTTATCGGCTGGTAAGTGAAAGTAAAGGAAATGCAGTTTTACCCCTCGGCCATTGCAGGTGGTTTGAGCCTCACAATCTAAGTTGGGCAGCAGAGCAGAAGCGTTCACGCACTGAAAGTCCAAACAGGTCTAAAAGAGAAAACATAACTTATTGATGCAATTACCATAAGTCAGTGAGTCACTTTTTCTGTTTCCTGGTTACATTCCTTCTCTTTGGCATGGACATTTTTCAAAATAGTTTCCATCCTTCAGTCTGCTCACCTTTCCTTTGTCACAAGGGCTGCCAGGGTTGACGTAGGCAGGATCAAGCACATCTGTGCCAAGGTTGAAGTCTGCATTGACACAACTTGACCCTTCAACTATTTGGATGCCGATTGTGGCACCATCAGGAGGGTTCCACAAGTCCACATCCGTGCACTGCACCTTCCCACACATGGCATTTCTGTGGCACAGGTTCAAAAGAATACGGTCAATTCCCAGAGTTGCTAAGGAGTTATATGATAGAAGGCTAAAAGCTATATATCTTGTACCTGACATGCAAAAGTTGCATCATATCATCTTGTATAAAATAACCATCATAAGGATGATATATGTTGTAAAGCTGTGATTAAGCTTAATAAGAGGATTTGGCATTTTAAAAGATTTTTTTGCAATTGTATCCATATTAGTGGATTATAGCTCAATTATATGTGCAAGACGGGTAATTTGAAAATGCAACACGACAACTGTTTTTCCCCAAAGTTACAGACTTTATATAAAATCCATCATTGAATCAGTTAAACATCTAATGATTATTAACGAGAGATTTAAAACTTAAGTACTTACGCTACAGTGCATTTTATGTAGTTTCCTGTGCTGGTGATTCCACAGTTCCCAAATTTGTCTCCTATGACATTTGCATGTGAAAAACAAATATCCGCTGCCTTTCTTGCAGGATCTGCAAAGGAGTAAAATAATATCAAAGATAAATTGTTAATGACAGAAGAAGTGAATTCATGTCTTTCTAGGTGATGGCTGCCTCCTCTGGTCAATGTATTTTAGACTACATTATCCACAGACTATCACAGAAACAGATTTATTATTCAGTACATTTAAATGGTACAGGGTGCAACTCATGCACATAACTACCCAAAAGTACAAAAACTTTAATGACCCAAATGTATCAGTCATGGTCATTGAATGTACCTGGTGCGAATAGATGTCTGCACTGGTAATCGTATGTCTGGCAGCGGCCTTCATAGCAGTATGCAGCATTGTTTTCACAGGGCAGGCCATCCATGACATAGTAGTCATTGGGACAAAATGGACTGTTGCCTTTACAGAATTCAGGAAGATCACAGGTGTTGACAGACTCTCTGCATGGCGTTCCAGCAACCTGGATCTAAAATCGAAAACCATCACATTTCAGAATATTTTCCAAAGCACAACTTATGCAGTGCAGTTCCAAGCTTTATAACCTCAGCTAAAGTCCAGAATATCGCAGACCTGACAGTTGTTGCAGCAGCCTCCCTGAGCACAAGTGGACCCACGTGTGAATGTACATGTGGCAGGATCACAGCATTGATTATCGCATTCCTGTAAGAAACAAAAGAAGGAAAAACTATGCTTACCATCACACTAAAAACAACAGGAATAATACACAGCAACAGCATATTAAGCATAAAGGGGCTCTACTGTGTAAAATGCATCACATTTGTGCATTTGTGTTCCACCAAAAACTTCTTCCTGACTTGCAAACACAGTGTCCTTCTAAACAACATTATTTTTCAAATATTGTTTTTATATTCAAAATACTGGATTACACGGTCTCATATTTGATAACTGGACACTTACACTGCCTCCTGCTGTAATAGTATCTGGTATATACACCGATCAGCCATTATTTGCTTATTATTTGTCATATCTGATATACCTCCAAATAAGCAGAATTTATCCCTACGAAAGCTGTGAAAACCATCATCAAAGGCATTAACGTTTATTAGACTCGTGCAATACATAATAGCATGGAGTTCTGTTATTTCCTATGAGTGTGACTGTCTGACTGGCAGTACTCTACCTCTGGTTGGCCACAGTCACACTGCTCTCCGTCCTCCAGTCGGCCATTGCCACATTCAGCAATACCGACGACATCTGTCTGGGAAGGCTGATTCCTCAAACACACACCTCCTCCACGGACAACCAACCTCTCAAAGTCTTCTGCACTGCAGCGGCTGAAAGTAGTGGAACCACTGCAGGGAGATAAACCATTAATGGACATATCCATTTGGACAGATCTCACATTAACAACTTTCACCACAGCGAACAGAAAAAAAAGAAAGGAAACTTGTTCAAAGCACAATTATATCATCAAAATATGGATCCATCATTTGTGGGAAAATGTATTACGTTGCACTCGCTCCCATGATGCAGCTGTTTCCATTGCAGTTGCAGCGCGAATTATCGTGATTCATGCCCAGATTGTGGCCCATCTCATGGGCCACCACAGTGGAGATAAAGGCCAAGTTGTTGTCACTGTACTGCAAAAAAACACATTGGATACATTTAGTACTGGCGTTTAAAAATAAGATCCTGAATTTGAAATTAAAGTTAATAAAAATTTAACTTTATATTATTTATTATTAGGTATAATAATAATAATTTAGAATGATATTAACCTGTGAACAACATAAATACTGGTAATCCATCTTGTTTTCTAACATAAATTCTAGAACAAACTAACATATGACACCTTAAAGTAACCTAAAGCTCCTTATCTGTACTTTGATGTAGAATATTAAAGACACTTGAACACATCACAGAGCAAAAAAATGCAAGGAATCTAATTACCAAAATAAAACTGCCTTGTCATGGGGTAGGACTACTTTCAAGTAGAACCTGTTCTAGAAGTGTGCTTTTTACAGAGTGTGAGAAGGAGCTGCCCTCCCATACTGTCCCATGAATAATATAGATGGTATCAGTTTCTATGCAAAAGCTTATGCTGCCAAAGCACCATAGTGTCAACTGGTGTTAGGAGTTAAAAGAGAGTTAAACTAACCACGTTGATCCCTCCACTGGTCGTTACAGAGCAGACCGTTCCAACGAAGGCCATACCTAACACGCCTCCTTCGTACGCCCGGGGTTGACCACTGTGGACCGAGATACAAGTCACAAACTGTGCTTTCCATTTCAGAACATTTCAGACTTTGGGGCTTCCATTGAGAAATATAATTTGAAGGTACATATTGCTGGAAAAAAGCAAAAAAAAG